>NC_072738.1:18046523-18188024 GCF_026930045.1 Uloborus diversus
AAGCGTATTTTCGTCCTCATAAATTTTTTTTTTTAAAAAACGCCATTTTTTGGTCTTAAAACTAAAATTTGAACAGTTCGTTTTTCTTTTTTTTTTCTGGCATTTGAACCCCCTCCTCTCCACATTCCTTCTTGGATACACAAGTACCTCCCTGTTAAATTTGGTGCAGATACGAAGTTTCCTATACATGGACATGCATACACACATATATACATGGATCATTCTCCAGAAAACGTAACTTTTGAACACAAATATTTTTCAATTTTAAAACCTTTTTTTTTTTTTTTTCCTTCTTACATGAAAGCATTACCTTCTAGAAGTAACCATAAACAATGGCCCAGCTAAGTTCCAGTTATTTTACTCATAAATATAAAAATTTAAAAATGCCTTGTTCACGGAAATTTTAAAAAGTGAAAAAAAAAAAACTTTTATGGTTAAAAATTGAGGCCAATTTAATATCAAAGTAGTAATTTTGTTAATTGTGCAAACAATGAACTAGTGTAATTATTAGTGGGAATCTAATATTAAACTCTCTTAATTAAAGTACAACTTAATTTTTAGTTACCCTTTTAGTTCAAACATGTGTCAAAAAATAGTATTTGGTAAATTTGAGAATATACTGGCAATTTATAATTTTTGTAGAATGCCTAATACTGGTGTACTTCCCCTTCATCATTTATTTTCACATCAAAAATAATGACATTGATAAGGTCTGTTACGGATGTGAGGAATTTTCCATTAATATAGACCTAATGGATACATTTTTCAGGGAATTTTTTTTTTCTTCGTTGCTACAATCTGCACATGTTAAATATATGAAAACATGTTCACTTCTTTTTTTACACTAATTTACATCCCTGAAATTCAAGTTCATGGAGTAGAATTCACAATAATCACAATTAGTTTTTTAAACAAAATCTACATATATATCTTCTTGTTTTTGGACAAAAATTTCACAGTTTCTTTATGGCTGAAAATAAGCAAGGACGCTCCCTTGTATCATGGAAAATAAGATGTGATGTCAGCACTGCCACATGTAATGAGAAATGACCTTTTGTGTTTAGGTATCGGAAGTTGTTAGAATTTATTGTGTAACATAATTCCTTATCGTACTAAAACAAACTAAAACACAATAATAAAGAATTAAATATACTTAAACACTATATTATTTGAGTATTTGAGACACTTGGGAAAGGAATAATCAATAAATAAGTATATCCTTTTAATTAAAAAAGTTATTAAGCAACATAAACAGTCACATAAGGTGTGTGACATGCCACAGAGGTGAGAATTCACATGTTCTGAACCAAAAATATATTAAAATAAAATTTATTTAAAAAAATATCCTTGGCATCAAAAATAGAGACATTTTTGATGAAATTTATAAAGTATTGTTAAATGACTTGTTACTTAAAAGTTTTTACAGTAAAAGGTGTGTGACAGAAAAGTTACACTTTTTGAAGAATGATCCATATTTTGTTTTTACTATTTGTTGGTTAAAAAGTAAATTTTCTTTAAATCTTTTACCTTTTTAGGAATTGAAACTTTTTGGGCTTTAATTTTGTTTAAAAGTCTGGATATTAATGAAAGAGTATGAAATTTTCAAATTAAACACTGTTTTGTTTTTTGAAGGAGAAAATGAGATTTTTATTTTCTTTAAATTAAGAATGATAATGGGCAGCTTTATATGTGACTGTTTGTGAACAAAAAAATTTTACAAAGAATTGCTAGTACTGCATCATTGTTTTAATGTACAAGGTTTTGAAAATTTTTTAATTGTTGTAATTCATCCAGTCAAATGAAGGCTATTAGTTGCTGTTTATATATAATTAATTACTTTAAAACGTGCGTATTAACTTTATTTCTTTTGATTTTACATTTAAATTTATACTGCTACCCTTTCACTCTCTTTAATTAACATCCTTGTTATTTTATGAAAATGCATCTTTTTATGTATGTTTATTTATTTTCCAGCTGACATTCTGCTTCAATTGATTTTGAATCTCATTGGAAAGCATATGTTGGACAGGATGTATTTCTTTGAAAATATGTGGTGACTCAATAACTTGTGAAACTATTATACTTATAACTAAGTCAAATGAAGAAAATAAAGTGGTGGACACAACATTTACTTAAGAAAGTTAATTTGTAGTTTTTAAAAAGCAATTACAACTGACTTTTTGTGAATATGTGTTAAAAAACTTTATAATTAATTGGAGACTGCTTTTGTAATTTAGTGAACAAAAAATCATACAGCATTAACTTATTAATGAAGAAAATAATTTGAATGAGTGCAAAGCACATTCAATTTGAAAATTTTGTATTATGTCTTTATTGTTCAAGATCTGTGTTACAAAGAATTTTGATTTAACTTCTCTTTCTATAAAAATATGAGAGAACACTGAAAAAAAAAAAAAAGATGAAATTAAAAGAGAAAGCAAAAAATTGAACTAGTGGACTCACTGAACTTTTGTGAATATAGCAATTAAAATTGTCTTATTGGTCACAATTGCAAAAATGAATATTTTGATTGAGAATTCACAGAGTCTTACAAATGAGGACTCATATTTTGAGGAAATGAAGGAAAAATCACTTAGTGGAGTTGAAGATTCAAAAGAAAATGTGACCTTGAGTCAAGATTTGTCAAACGAGCCAGAAAACCAAACTGATGACGAATGGTATTCCTCTGAGCTGTGCGAGATATCCATTACTGAAGTTAATCAGTTGCAGGAACCCATTACTTTTACGTCAAATGACTCGAAAACATGTAATAACAAAAAGGAGTATTCATGTGGATATTGCGATAAATCCTTTTCAGAGATTAATCTTCTGAAAGAGCACATAGCGATTCACACTGATTTGTCAGTGAATACAGTGGCAGTTAAAAAGCAGTATTCCTGTGGATTATGTGAGCAGGTATTTAATGAAGTGGAACAGTTGCGAATTCATATTAGGGTTCACACTGTATCGCCAATTGAGGACAGGAAAGAATATTCTTGTGGATTGTGCGACAAATCATTTCCCAAAGTTGATTATCTGAAGGATCACATAAGAGTTCATACAACTCAACAACGATACTTTTGTGATTTTTGTGAAAAAGCATTTACCGGCCAAAACCTTTTAAAACAACATATGCGAATGATGCATATTGCAGAACAGAACAAAAAGAAACTTGAGTTATATAAATTTCCTTGTAAATTTTGTGACAAATCATATGCTGAACATGTAGATGACAGTAAAATGGTTCATTTTGATGCCGCTCCAGCATGCTCAGAGAAGAAACAACATCCTTGCAAACTGTGTAAAAAATTATTTACTGAAAATGAGAAGATGGAAGAACACCTACGTAACTGTGCTAGTCAATCCTCGTTAAATTCAGACAGTTACGCTGCTGAGGAGCAATATGCTTCTGTTTCTGTTCTGTATGAAAACTCGCTTCCTAAAGCTGACCCTTCAAACATACTGATTGAGGCAGTATCAGGGATGTCGGAAGCTCAGACTGGAGAAGATTGTTTTGCTCATGAGGAGATTTCAGAACCTCAAGTAAGTGAGATTTCGGAAGCCCAGGGTGTTGAAGACTGTTTTGTGTATGAAGAGACTTCAGAATCTCAAGTAGGTGACTGTTTTGTATATGACGAGATTTCAGGAACTGTAGTAAGTGATATTTCAGAAGCTCCAATTTGTGAAAGTTCAGAAGTTCCAGTTGAGGATATTTCTGAAGTTCAAGTAGAGGAAAATTATTTTGTATGTGAATTGTGTCAGGAATTGTTTACTGAAGTTGAGCACCTAAAAGAACACATGCAGTGTCATATATTGCCAAATACAAATTTTGAAGTTCAGATAGTTGGAAAGCTATACCCGTGTGAGTTTTGCAATGAATCATTTTGTGAAGTTGGTGAACTGAAAGAACATGTAAAGATGCATACTGCCTTACTAAAATTAGAAACCCCGTCTGATAAAAGATGGTATTCATGTGGGTTATGTGACAAATCATTCCTTCAAGTTAGTCACTTAAAAGCACACATAAGAATTCATACCCAACGATCAAGTGCTCATGGCCAGTTTGATGAGAAACGATATTCTTGTGGATTATGTGAGAAATCCTATACTGCGGTGGAACATTTGAAAAGACACATACAAGTTCACGTTTTGCCAAGAGATAAAACTAGGGGATACGTATGTAAAGTATGTAAGTTAGTGTGTTTTAGTGATCCAGATCTTTTAAGTGAACACTTGGAAACTCATGAAACTTTTGTGTCGTCTAATTCAGAAAGTAACACTTCTGAACATTCAGAAATTAGCACCTCTGAACACTTGTTAAATTCCGACATGGGTATTAGTCAAAAGCTGTATCCATGTGAATTGTGTGAAGAATCGTTTTCTGAAATGGCTCATTTGAGTGCACATGTTAGAGGTCATTACTTCCAAAAACCATATGCTTGTTTTCAATGTGATACGTCTTTTTCTACATTAATTGCTTTTAGACAACATTGCAGTAATCATGTGGCAAAACCTCATAATTGCTTACGGTGTAAAAGGTCATTTACTTTGAAAAGCTCCTTGAAGCGACATTTGACTGTTCATAAAAAAAGAAGGTGTCATACATCAAAAATGTACACGTGCAATTATTTTGACGTCCTTTGTAATGTTAAAAATTCAAAAGGTGAGTCGAAAGGTACACAAAGGTCTTCTGCTAATGATGAAGGAGATGCTTCCCAGATATTGTGTTCGGATGGTGTGGAGTCGTCCTTGTCATGTCATCCTAATTACTGTAGAAAGACGTTCAAGACCTACTCTCAGTTAAAAAGCCATTTAAGGACTCATACAGGAGAAAAGCCTTATTCTTGTGATTATTGTAATAAGGCTTTTGCTTGGAAAAATCAGTTCTTGATGCATTTAGAAACTCATTTGGATGCTTTAGACTGTTGGTACTATTATTGAAAATGTATTGTATAATGACCTAAGCACGTGAAAAATGAAATATTGTCCAATTAGTAATGTTCTGATATGAATTTATCATTCTTATGTAATGGGGGGGGGAGGAGAACCTGTAAATTACTGTTGTTATAAAAATGAATTACAAATTATGTACAGAATGGAACCGCTTGTCTGTGAGTAAGATGACTGGAATTTTAGTTTTGATCCACCAATTACTGAATCTTTGCGCTTTCAAATGTTAATTGGACGGTTTTATGCAAAAATGAGTTCACTGACAAAAACTCAAAAAAATATGAGTTATTCATATAGATTGGTAAATAAACGACATACTAAGCCCTCTATTGAACAAAATGCCAACTGATTTCTGTGAAACTGAGCATTAGAGCTCAAATTACTCAAAAGTACTGCTTGGTGGGTTGACCAATTTTTGCATAACACCGTTCAATTATCATAGTAATTTTTAACTTTGTTTTTAAACACTTTTAATGTTAATATTTTTATTGTGATGTTGGAAATTAACCTAAATTTTTTGGCCTATTATCCGTATTACAACTGCTTACCTCAATTTTCCCCCCTCTCTTTTGAGTAAGAGGTTGGGCTCCTGGATGGAGGATTCCGAACTTGATAGCAGCCGGTTGAAGATCCTCTGTGTTCAGTAATGGTGACTGGGGCATGTTAAATATGTTGGTCACAAAATTCACCCGTTCCTATTACAAATCAATGCTTTTGAGGGTGCTGTTGAAAGATGGTGCTTCTATCCATTGTGTGCTGTCTGAGCTACACTTCCACCTCAGTGGTGCTCTGTGAACAAAAGTTATACATTTCTGTCTTAAATCTGGTAGTATGGTCTACTCAGGCGCAAAATTGCGAGCAATTTAAGCAACAATAAAGTATTTTTTCCAGTACGTAAAAAAAATATCTTTTCTCTAAAAAATACATTTGAATTTTTGTTTTTGTCTTATGTACCATTGAGAAAATAATAAGAAATATCAATAAACCAATGCTTAGCTTCTATCTCCAAAGAAAAAAAGTTGCAAGCAGTTTTATTCAAGTTCGAAAAATTTCATTTCCATTCAAATTACTGATGTTTTATTTGGCGTTGCCATAGTTACGTCTTTTCTATTAGTTTGTTTATTCTTTTTTATTCACAAATTTTAAAGGTTTCGATTTTAACAGAAAATCTTAAGCTCAACTCAATTCAAGCATCGAGCTAAAGAGCAAAATATAATACTCGAGACAACGAATATGAAAGCGACTTTTCAAGTGTACACAACTGTAGTTTTGCAATGCTCAGGAGCCTCCTAGCCCTCATTGCTCTGTAAGTTGGTACAAATTATTTTGAAACCCAGGGAAGGGGTGTTTTTTGTTCCAAAGGGAGCTTGTAATGCATTTTTAAACTGTTTCTTTCTAATTGACAATTTAAATGTTTTGGAAATCAAATGAAATTGCAAAGCAATCTTTGGGGGTTGGTGAGCGATAGCAAGCAGGGGCAGAGCCCCCCCAGTCTTAAAAAAAATAGGATTCCAGGTCTCCCAATGGATTAAAAGTGCATTAAACGTGCAGGAGGTATTACCTCTCCTGCACATTTGAATCTGTTAAGAAATCTGGAATCCTATTTCTCAAATATAAACCTTGAAGTGACCACCACTGAAGCACTGGCCATTACTGGTAAGTTTATCTTACAACTTATTGAATACTTAAAAAACAAATAAGAATGTTTTCAAGCAGTTGAACTTGGAAAAGCTTTGAGGGTTGAAAATAAGATAAATGCACTAAGTTTTTTTAAAAATGTCTCTTCCCCCTCCCCCTTATCAGTTTTTGTTTCTAGAACAATTGCTATTTTTAATCAAAAATGTTTGAAATTGAACATCCTCTTGTTCTAAGTTGTCTTTGACTTTGATTGTATCCAACTGAAAGGTATAAATATTGATTGTTAGTATCTAATTCTCTATATATAGTTATTTTAATATATTTAATCTTAAGTAATAAAAATGGAGGCATATACAGTAGAAGACCATTATAATGCACACTTTGGGACCAGAGCTTTTGCGTTATACAGGTTTTTGCGTTATATAGATCATTTCACAAACTTTTAAACTAATATTCAGAGTATATCTATATGTTAGCACTTCAGAATGAGTTTTATCTGCAATGAGTATTAAAGCAAAAATATTAGAATTAGTTATTCACAAATAAATATGTTTCACAATCAAAAGAAAGTGTATTATCCTGCACTTCTGCTAGCTTCATAGTTTGCATAACAGTTGCATTTTCAAGAGCCATCTGGTATTTTCTGTTTACTATAAGTACTAATTTTCATTTAAAAGCTTTGAATTAAGATGGAAAGATGAAAAACTGTTTCAAAATTTAATTTGCCTAACCATTTTTATGTCTGCAAAGCAAAACAGAGGGATTTTTTAAACTTTAAAACCTATTGTTTACTTCTGAAAAGTTGTGCGCTTTATAGAGAATTGCGTTAAATAGGTCGGCATTATAACGGTCTTCTACTGTATTATGTACAAGTAGGATCAAAATGTGCTGTATGGATCTGAAAACAATTTTCCTGAACAGTTCTGACTCAAGCATTTGGGATTAATTGACTCTTTACTATGATCTTCAGCCTGCAACCCTCTTATCTGTATAGACCTCAATGGCCCGCTTAACAATTCAGTTTCGATACTTTCTTTCGACATATGTTTTGCCATTTCGATAACCCCTAGTGTATCAAATGGAACATTACATTTTAATGTAATAGCGATTTACAGGAAAAAATTTTAGACTTTGGACTTTTGGATTTTCACTCATTGTATGCTGAAAAAGATCAATTTCCATCAATCAGATTTCATGTTCTGTTCACAACCAACAGTTTTGGCAGCACTTACATCTGTGAGGAGCTATTCTCCGAAATGAAGAATCTGCAGTCAAAATTGAGGAATTGTTCTTGTAACATTCATCTTGTGAATTTCAAATTGCTTCATCATATTGATTGCAATACCGGTATACCGAATACTGGTATTTTGAGCTATTTTGTAATATCGGTATTGGCTGAGTATTTTGGTATTAACTGAAAATAATAAATATATTTTAATTGAAAAGTTTTTAATTTAATTTTTATTAGATAGCTACTTTTATTTTAAATGTACATTTCTCTTTCAATGAGACAGTACCATAATCAATCTGTTGATGTAAAAATTTGGCTTCAAAAGCACTAATTGATGAATAAAAGCAGCAGAAAGATTGCAAAATGATATTTTTGTCACTATGTGGTGTACTGTATTACATTTTCATGCATGTATCTGCACCATGTTTTTATCTTTTAAATATCTTTGATCACTCACTAGCCCTTTTGTAAAAATTGATTTCATGTGTAATTGCAATATATTTGTGCTATTTATTCCTACTATCAATAGCAGTAACATTTTAAGATTTTTAACCACAATATTTGAGTCAACTGTACTGCGCTTTGAGGAACATTTTTTTTTTATTGTTTTGTATAATTAAATGCAAATTTGTTGTCACCAGTATTGGTGTGCTGTCATCTCTCGCTATTTAGTTGTATACTTGGCGAGATAATACTATATAATTATATAGTACCTTGAAAATCTTCAAAGAGGATAGGCAAAATCAACTGGAACATATTTTCAAATATTTACATAATTATAAATATATATATAATTACCTAATTCAAACCAGGGACAAGATGAACAGATGTACCGTATTATTAGTGACATGTCTAGTAAGGGATCCGTTATCATAATGGGGGATTTCAATTTTCCGGGTATTGATTGGAATAATTTTTATCCTGGTAATGGCAAAGAAGAGGAATTTTTAAAAGTAATTGGTGACTGTTTCTTAGATCAAGTTGTAACTCAGGGAACTCGAGAGGAGGCCATTTTGGATCTAGTTTTTTGTGACATAGGTAGTTTTGTTCAGGGGTTGAGTGTAGGGGAGCATATTGGAGATAGTGATCATAACAGCATTAGGTTCCGGGTTAAATTTGAAGTGTGCAAAGATGATAATTTTAGGTTTGTGCCCAATTTCAGAAATACCAATTTTGTTGCACTTAGGCAGAGCTTGAAAGAGGTTTTTTCGTCAGGGTTGGAAAATAACGACGTAGATCAGCAGTGGACGGAATTTAAGGATAAACTTGCTAAAACCGTTGGGGACTATGTTCCATTTAGGAGAAAAGGTGTTAGTACCAAAATTTGGCCCATGTGGTTCTCCAGGGAGACTAAAGTAGCTCTTAATTATAAGCAAGCCACTTTTCGTAAGTTTAAAGAAACTGGTCAGAGTGCGGAGAGGCTCCAGTATGGTAAGGCAAGGCGAAATTTTAAGTATTTGGTACGGATTCAGAAAAGGGAATTGGAGCAAAGGCTGGCAGATGACATTGATGGGAACCCTAAGAGGTTTTTTGCTTACGCTAATTCTGGGAAAGCTCGAAACAGTCAAATTGGGCCTTTGGTTGATGAGCATGGAAATTTAATCCAAAACGATAGGGATATTGCAAATGTTCTAAATAACTTTTTTTCCAGTGTGTTTAACGATAACTGTATCTCAACAGTTGACACTAACAAGACACAAGCTATTATACAGCTTGAGGATTTTGTATTTTCCAGGGAGGAGGTTTTATTTCATTTGAAAAAGATTAAAGCAACTAAAGCTCCGGGACCAGATAATATTTATCCAAAAATTTTAGTTGAATGTGCAGAGGAATTAGTGGATGTTATTTTGAATATTTTCAATGCTTCTTATAACTCGGGGACGGTGCCAGAGGACTGGAAGCTGGCTAACATAACGCCACTCTTCAAGAAGGGGTCTAAAGGTATTGCTGGGAATTATAGACCTGTAAGTTTGACTTCGGTGATTTGTAAGATTTTCGAAACTTTGATCAAAATTAAGATCATGATGTTCTTAGAGACTAATAGTCTGTTGACTAGTTTGCAGTATGGTTTCAGGAAAGGTAAATCCTGTACTACTAATTTATTGCATTTCTACGACAAGGTTACCTCAGCTTTAGATAACAAAAAATGTGTGGATGTTGTTTATATTGATTTTCAAAAAGCTTTTGACAAGGTACCGCATGTTGCTCTTCTCAGCAAGTTAGCTGACATTGGAATAGGAGGAAAAACTTTACTTTGGGTTAGAAATTGGCTTACTGGTAGGAAGCAAAGAGTAGTTGTGAGAGGAAATCATTCTAATTGGAGTGATGTTTTAAGTGGGGTTCCTCAGGGATCAGTTTTAGGGCCTCTTTTGTTTATTATATTTATGAATGACATCAATGAAAATATTTCTGGAAGCATGAATTGTTTTGCTGACGATGTAAAAGTTATGGGGATTGTCGAAAATGAAGAACAAGTAAAACAGCTGCAAGAGGATTTAGATCATATTACTAAGTGGGCAGATAAATGGGGTATGGCAGTTAATGTAGGGAAATGTCAAGTGCTACACTTAGGTCATGGAAATAAGCGTATGAGATATCGTTTACAGGGTTCAGTCATAAATCAGGCAGAAAATGTTATGGATCTGGGTGTCTTTATAAATCAGGACTTCAAGTTTAGTCAACAGTGCAGTATTGCTAGTAACAAAGCCAACAAAATGCTTGGGTTCATCAATAGATCTATTTCAAACAAATCTAAGAAAGTTCTTCTGCCTTTATATAGGAGTTTAGTAAGACCTCATTTGGAGTATGCTGTTCAGTTTTGGTCGCCTTATCTGAAGAAAGATATTTTTGTATTGGAAAGGGTTCAAAGAAGGGTAACTAAATTAGTAAGGGGACTCTCAGATTTAGATTATGATACCAGACTTAATAGGCTTAACATGTATAGCCTGGAGCAAAGGAGAGTCAGAGGGGACATGATTCAGTTATTTAAATTTATCAAAATGAAAGATGTAAATGGATTAAATTTTTGCGGGGAAAGCAGGACAAGGGGTCATTGTTTTAAGCTATTTAAATCTCAGGCTAACTTGGAAATCAGGAAAAACTACTACTTTAGCAGGGTTGTGGGCACTTGGAATAGCTTACCGGAAGAGGCGGTAATGAGCAAGGGAGTGGATAGCTTTAAGAGGGCCATTGATCTTCATTGGGGACTAATTAATTGACTAGGACCAGCCTAGCTGGGCCCAGTGCCTGTTGCTGGTCGTCACATTTGTATTTGTATTTGTATAAAGAAGTTTTGTAAACAAAGTGAAAACAAAGAAACTAACATGATCAAATTAAGTTAATTGTAAATTTCAAACCAAACTATTTATAAAAAAACACAAACCTTTCCTGATCAAGAGAAAATTGTTGAAGATGATGTTAATGTCTCTTGAAGAGAAATTATAACCAATGGACCAAACTATTTGAAAATGAAGGACTTCGAAGCTGTAAAAGGAGATTAGTTGTGCATTATTAACAGTACAATTGAACCACATAAATTCAGAAAGAGTATTTCCAACTGCCAGAAATTTGTGCACTAAAATGAATTCCAGGCTTCAAAATATGCATTTTTTATTAATTTCTTCTTGTAACATTTGTTCCTTCATTTTTTATTTGTTTACAATTAACTTTCATAAATAATGAACTTTTTGCTCAAAAAAATATGACGTAACAAAGCAATATTTTTTCTTCATTTTTTGAGAAATTCTTAATATTGGTATTAATACTGGTGTTTCAGGCATCACGTTCTAAAAATACTGAATACCGGTATTGCATTTTTGGTTCGGTATTGCAATCACTATTCACCACACATAAAAGTCGATGTTGACTGATTAGTAAAAGAGGAAGGCTAAGATTTTTCGCATTGAACTAATTAAAATCACCTTTGTGATATTTTTAAATTTAGTTGTGAGTTTTGTAACAAGATTCAGTATATATTTTTTTAAAGCATGTATCGCTATCAATTGCATAATGTGTTGAATATCAATTTTCACTGTAATTTTCAAACTGAATGAAAACTAATTTTAAACATTGTCTCTCTCAAATTGTAGTATATCATTTGATCAATGAGGCCCACAAGCTCTCTCCTAGTCAAAATTTGGCCTTTTATTAAAGTGAAATCGAAGACCACTGCTGTAGTACATGCTTCAGTTAAAAAAAATCTCACATATTTGACTTCCTAAAAATTTATTGGTGCAGCAGAGCCTATAAAGGCTCTTCAGCCAGAAGAAAAAAAAAACAATAGAACCAACCAATCTAAAAATTGAATAGGATAGTTTTAACAGAACGTTACTAAATTAAAAGATACTATAACATTTTGTACCAGCTTTAATTTAATGCATAACATTATTGACTATGCATCTGAAATACAATTTATTATATCGCTCATTTGAGAGAAGATTGCCACAATACAAAGAAATGAAATTTTACAGGAGAAGCGTAACTCTTCAGGAAATTTGATGAGCTCTCCAGTGGTTAGTATTAGAACAAAAAATCTCATTTTCCAAAGAAGATAACGTCATTTGAAGCTCTTTAAGCCGAAAAAATAATATATTTAAATTTCATATTGTGGCACTCTTCTTCCTAATGAGCAATTTGTCAAATGCAGTCTGATGTAAATTATGCAAAGTTGATTTGAAAAATTGGTACAGTTGAAAATATTTATTGAAGAAAGTTATCAAGCATGGTTTTTTAAAACAAGAAATTAAAGAGCAGATTATTTTGAAGACGGGGCCACTGTTCTTTATTCTGGAGTTAGAGGCTGTCCACAAGTGATGTCACACATTTTTTCAACATATTCGATGGTGATTAGATAAAGTTGAAGTGTGTCACAAAGTGTCACATCTCACCTTATTTCTTCCTCTTGTCACATGTCATGTTACTTTTTTTTTTTCAAAAATAGTTTGATTTCAACTAATATGTATGCTGTCACTTGTACCCTCCTCCTTTTCTGAAACTCATAATTTAATGAACACCCTTGCCCCTCCCCCTCAAAGAAGCATTTGTGTGCAATCAAGTATAGTAGTATTTAGAAGTTTAATTTCATCAGTCCTAACTGAGTTCATTATTGAAGAATTTGGAGTTGAGCTCTTGACATGGTTCACTGAAGATCAGCTTTCTTCCACCCTAAAAGTTGATGATCACAATTTGTCAGTGATTTCAAAAATGAACAGTTTCTTACTCGCAATTGAAAATCTTAAATGTTTTATCTATTTTCAATGAAATATTGTTTTGCAATGTGTGTGGCATTAAATTCAAATATTTGTTTTTGTTTGCATTTATTTGTGGTAATTTTTTTCTTCAAGCGTTTAATTTATTAGCATTTTAAAATCTTTAATTCAATGCAGCAGAACATGTAAACTAAATTTATTCTTATATATATCTCGCCCAAAATGATACAAATGTGTATCTTATATCTAGTCACCATAGCAGGAAAATATAGACGCTCCTGCTGTGCGGATACATTTGCTGCTGATATGTGTATTGTTCAATTACAGTTAGTTAATTATCAGTATTAAACATTGGTAATCTTTAAAATTTGCCAAAAAACTAGTGAAAAAAGTTCACCTCTTGCTTTTATAGATACATGATTGAAAGTAAAAAGCTTTATCTTATTAACAATTTTATCTGATGCCTACTGTATATTGTTTTTCAAATACAAATGTGACGACAAGCAACAGACTCTGGGCCCATCTAGGTTGGTCCTAGTTATCAGTTTTAGTCCCAGTGAAGATCAATGGCCCCTTAAAGCTATATACACCCTTACTCATTTGCAGCCTTTTGCGGTAAGCTGTTTCAAGTGCTCACAGCCCTGCTAAAGTACTAATTTTTTCTAATTTCCAGATTAGCCTGAGATTTGAATAGCTTAAAACAGTGACCCCTCATCCTGCCTTTCATGCAAAAAAAAAAAAAAAAACATTATCTTTTATATTGATAAATTTGAACAACTGAATCATGTCCCCTCTGACTCTCCTTTGCTCCAGGCTACACATAAATCAAATCTGAAAGTCCCCTTACTAGCTTTGTAGACCTTTTTTGAACCCTTTCCAAAACATCTTTCTTCAGATAAGGAGACCAAAACTGAACAGCTTACTCCAATTGAAGTCTTACCAAACTTCTATATGAAGGCATGCTTGGTAACTACTGTTTTTAACGGGTGACTCCCGTTTTTTGCTTCCATCTCCCGATTTTACTATTCTCCCGTTTTTTCAGTCAATCATCAAAAAGTTTCACTTTCTTCTCAATAGATGGCACCCTTTTCTAGTCGACCAATGTCAGGGAATAAGAATTTTTCCAATTAATGCCTCATTTAGTAAAACTTAATGTTTTGAAAGCTTTCCACATTGCATGTTCAACGAAGCACGTGCTTTGCCGAAAATTGCAGCAGATTTCAATCCTTTTGCATCTTGAAAATACTTCAATTTTTTTAAAGTTTGAGGTTATTTTTACGTGCGCTACCCTATCCCTACTCATTTTATATTTTATTTTCATTATATATTGATTTTTTTTTTTCGGATTTTAGTAATTAAATTTTTGTAGCTACTTTTTTTTTGATAGTGACTGGGGAATGTACTTAACTTCAAGCAAATTCACTCCTTATTATTTATTTTTTCATTAACAGTATGTTTTTCTTGCTGCTACCAATTAGCTTATCAGCAAAAAATCCCCATTTCACTTTAAATTTAGCATTCATGTTATTTAAAAGTATACTTTAATAATTCTGTTGTGAAGATATGTCGCCGGTGAATCACCTATATACTTCTAGTGGAATCTCCTTTTTTTTTCTTCGAAGGTTGGCAAGTATGTGAAGGCAGATTAGGCAGCACCTTATTAGATTTGTTTGAAATGAATCGATCCACAAACCCAAGCATTCTGTTGTCTTTGTTACTTGGAATGCTGCACTGTTGACTAAACTTGAAGTCCTGGTTTATTGAGACACATAGAACAATAAAATTTTCTGCCTGACTAATGACTGAACCCTGCAAAATAACTTGTACGCTTATTTCCATGACCTTAATGTAGCACTTGGCATTTCCACACCTGTACAGATAGTTTCGAGTTGTGTAAATGGATACTTTTAACTTATTTTTTTTTTTTAATATGTTAGTCGCAACAGTATGTTCAACGTGCATGCTCTGCACCAGGGCTGCGGAGTTAGAGGGAAAATGACCGACTATGGCACTTTTAGAGCCTCCAACTCCGACTCAGTTACCCCAAAACCAGTCCGGCTGCAACCCCGCAAGCACTGGCAAAATTTGAGACTTTGAGGGATAATGACTTTCTCCCACTGTTCAAATTTTAAACCTTCGATTCCCAACTCCAACTCTTTCCTCAAACTCACTCCGGCTCCACAGCCGTGCTCAACACACATGTTCAACTCACTATTCACATTTTTAAATTGAAAGACATTGCAGTATTGAACAGGCATGAAAGTTATCTGCGTTTTTTGTCTGGTGTAAAATTTGAAAAATGGTACTTGTACCTTCAAAATGTACAAAGTTTTCAGAAATTATTTTCAATACCACCTGACGAATTTGTTTCATTCCGCAAACGAACCTGATTTCTGCCCCAAACATTGAAAGTCAGTCTTAAAAAAAACCGAGATGATATTACTTTGAATATGCTACCATAAGTATTCCTGCTTAATGGTCTTTTTCGATTTTCTGTTCATGTTCCGGAAGCATTATTTTTGGTTAAAAATGCTCCTTTCTTTCACTTCGATGGTTTTCCTTTCCTTCCTAAGAAAACTTTGTTGGAATGGAAAAATGCTCATTCAAAAGATTACAAAATAAGATCATTTATTGCAGAAAATTGTGAGCCACTCCTTGAAAGTAATATCTAACGTTTCAAAATATAATAGACTTTTTATTAATTCCTACTTAGGGTTGGCACGTTTTTGACAGATATTGGAGAGAAAACATGAGAAAACCGTACTGATAAAAACATATATCTGTGCTTTTTACAGAGACCGCTTAACTTTTAGCAATTTTGTCTCAAATTCAATAATTTAATGTTTTTAAACTTGAAATATTCAATGCATCATTAAAACTATGATTGGTCAAAATGTTACGTTTGTTATGTTTTAGTAAAATGTTTCTTTCATTAATATTTTATATGCAGAACATATCGCACCACGGCAAGAAAAATGACGCATCTCAAAATTTGGGATAAATGTACTAGTTATTTATTTAAAATCTGCATATAGTGTTCTTTTCTTGCAACAAAACTCGCAAAGTTGGCATACATAACTGGTGCATGGAGGTGTAAAAACTATATAATTATCAAGGGTGACATATCATTTAAAACTTCATAATTTATAAGAAAATTTTTCGAACTTTATAAGAATGCATAGACAACAAAAATCTAACCAGTGAACATCACTTCATAATGTTTTTTTTTTTTTTTTTTGCGCGCGCGTATTGTAATTTTTTGCACTGTCCTTATAGTCGCATTTTGCGATCAACAATTTTGATTGGACCTCTAGATTTCCGTCTCTAGGTTAGGATTGCCAGGTTTGGCTAACATCGAGCTTCCGAAAATATCAGTCTTGAAAAAATTTTACTACATTTATCACCCCACCTAGGTGCCAAATTTGACGCCTTAAGTTTTGGATGACTAAAAAACTTTTCTTACTTGGCTCATCGTGATTACGACCCGTGCTTGACCAGAGGGATGAATTTGTCAAAGTAACTGTAAAATACAATTAATTTATTAGTTTTAAAACAATTTTCTTTTGCATATTTTTTGGTTCGTTTTAAATAGGAGGCAGTGTGAGAAGGCTAAGGGATGTAAGTGGACATCTACAAGTTTTGAGTGAAACGCTTTTAAAGATAATGTCCTAGGTAGTGTTTCAGAGAAGAGGTTCTCCTACTACTTTTACTGGTTATCTTAAAAATTTTAACTTTGCATATCCCTTTGCTTTTCACTGCCTCATATGATATCAGCAATGTGCAGCATTGTATATATATATATGTGTGTGTACAGGGTGATTATAATTAAAGTTCCACTTTCAAAACGCTATAAAAATAAAACCACTGGTCAGAATGACGTCAAACTTCAACAGAATATTATCGAAGAAGGGGGGAACTTGATGGTAGAAGAAAAATAAATAGTTGGAATTTTTAGCAATAGATGGCGCTGTAAGCATATTTAATAATGGTCGACTACAAATGACAAAAAAATCAAAAAATTTTACCTAAGGTGTAAACTATACGTTAAAAATCCGTACTACTCAGCGTGCACGAGGGTATTGGTGTGACACTGTTAGTTAATTAAGCCCATCCAACACGGAAAGGTCATATCACATCGGATGGGAAAAATTGGTTTTTAATTGTTCTGAGGCCGAAAACCGCATAAAAAGCATCAGTAAAAATCAAATCGATCTTTAATTTTCGTGAGACTGGCGCAAAAGATGTTCAATATAATATACCTCGTTTTCTGTAACAAGTTTAAATCGAGAGCATGACAGAGCATTTTTTAACATAGGGACTGCGCGACACTAATGTCGCCTAATGAAAAAAATCTGTCGCCTAGAAGATGCGAAATCAAACCACTGGGCGACATTGGAAAATCTAAAATTGGTACACTCATTTTTGTAAACGGATTTCATTTCAAATCTTTGTAAAAATCTTAGGAAGACCCTTGCCTTCTTTAAAAAAAAAAAAAAAAAACCGTCGACTCGTACATGACGAAAGCATTCTTTTTCTTCCCTTGGGTACCGGCCCACCACGCACTCGGCGCCAGATTAAGCAATCGATTAGCACCCCACCTCATTAGCTCTTCCATTGATGATAGCCGATAACCATTTCACGGCTATCTGTGTACAGCGTACAGGACCCTGCAGGGACACTACTTGTTGGGACGGGACGGCAATAAAAGCAGTTTGCGGAACGAAAACAGCTGTTCATTTTTCACTCAGATTCTCATTCACTGGTCGGACGTGTTTTTCCTTCGTCTCGATGCCACGGCTACCAGCGCGGAAGATTGCGAACCGTCGCTCCGGGGATTACAGCGTAGAGGCCCTTGTCAGGGCCGGCGGAGTTAACTCCGTCAACGAAACTGTCCCCCGGGAGGCGGCCGCACATCAACCCATTTCTCCATCTCTTTCAACTATTTCAACGACCTCCACTAGGAGCGACTCATCCGGACGCAGGACCATGTCTACAAAATCCTTTAATGCTGTCTTAGAAAAATATGACTTTGACCCCATGGAAATTTTATCAAAAATTGAATCTTCCTCCGACGAACCATCCCTCAAAGGAATTTCAAATTATCTACAGGCCATCAGGACCGACCTCTTCAGATCAGCCAAGTCCACCGACTGGACAGCAGCCGACCTTCAAGTACAGAAAGACATCATGGCTCTCTCTGACAACGTCGAAAACAAGATCGCAACTCTCTTCAACGACAGCAGCGACGACGATATGGAGATCAACCAAGCGATTGATGACGATCCTGAGACCCCCCATCACAGGCCCGAGGTGCAAGTCAACATTCCCACCAAAAACAAGTTTAACGTCTTAGCTTCCGAAGAACCCCCCCAGAAAAGCCAGGATCCTAGTACGGCAGCAGATGACACTGCCAAACCTAGTGCAGCTAGACGTCGCTCACCACCTCCCATAGTCGTGGCGGATGCTCCCTCCCCATCCAAGCTCCTGGCTGAATTTGCTGACATCTGCGCTGGAAAGGTCCAAGGAAAACTTTCTGGTTCTGACCTTCAAGTCTTCCTCAGCATAGAAGAAGATGTTGAGATCATCGAACGCTACTTGTTGGACCACAACCTCCAATTCCACAGCCGCCTTCTCCCGAAACAACGACCACTCAAGGTAGTCATCCGTGGCCTCCCCCTTGACTACTCGACCGAGGACATCAGTTCCACTCTCAAGGAACAAGGTTACGACCCCATTAAAGTCATCCAAATGCGGACCGGGCCTGAAAAGAAACTCATTCCCCTCTTCATCGTGCTCCTCCAGAAATCGGACAATGCTGATGAAATTTTCAACCTACACGACATTGGCTTCCTGAAAATCCGAATAGAAAAACTTCGCCCCAAAAGTACCACCATACAATGCTACAAGTGCCAGCGTTATGGACATACTGCCGCCAAATGCTATCGTGCTCCCAGATGTCTCAAGTGTGCTCAGGACCATCGCTCGTTTGAGTGTATGAAAACAAAGGATACCCCAGCCTGCTGCGCTCTATGTGGCGGCGAACACACTGCCAATGCACCAGTCTGTCCTGCTCGTCCCAAGCCTCGCCAGCCAAAACCACCCAGAATGTTCCCGAAAGCATCCGGCAACGCCTGGACTCGCCCCCTCATCAAGCCGACAACCACTCCTCTGGACTTCATCCCACGACCCGTTGCTCTTCAACAGTCAACATCCTCTGCAAAGCCAGACACCAGTCAAATTCTGACTATGCTCGCACAGGCGCTCTCGCAAATGCAGGCCCAGCAGCAACAGCTCCAAGCCGTCATCGCCGGACTCGTCGCCCTAACGAGCCCATAGGCTTTCTTCTCCCCCCCCCCCTTCTCTTCCTTTCTAGGTATGCTTTTGCATATTCTGGCTACTCCAATCACCCTACTTGACTCGAGGTAAATAGGCTCTGCCTAGGCCTTGTGAAACATCCAATGAGAATGAGAATGAGAAAAACAGCTGTTTTTCATTCAAAGATGCAAAGAGAGAGGTATTTTTTTTTCGAAAGAAAAGCCGAAGGCTGAAGGGTCGGGGTTGTTTCCTGGAATTCTTTTCAGTAATTTTTGCTTTAGGGTAACTGAGGATTATACCACAACTACCACTTCCTTTTTTATGGCTTTTTTGAATAAAAGGGATTCGCGCGTTGAAACTTGTAGGCACTGGCAATCTATTTATTTTTTCTCCAGTTTCGAGGCAACAGGACTGAAGAATGATGGAGTCAATTGTAACACGTTTTAGCTGTAATTAAAAATCCTTTTTAAGTTATAATGAAACTAGCTTTTGCCCGCGGCTTCGCTCACGTTGATGTAGTTTTTTTTTTTTTTTTTTTTTCAATTGATTCAAGTTAATGGTCATTACAGGCAGATGTCAAATAGTTACCAAAACATTGTTTGTCTCTAGTTTCGCCGAAATTTCAAATTGCCTGCCCCCTTAAATGTATCAAAAGGTATGATTAAAACTGAAAATTAGGGGGAAAGGAAGTAAATGAAATGCTGGCAAAAGTGAGAAGAAACCCAAAAATCACAAAAAATAAATCACGAAAACGTTCAGGAGTTGTAAAGAAGTCAGTTTGGGGTAAATTCCCAAAAAATCCAATTCGAGTGAGGTCAACTATTCTTAAATAAAGTGAAACAGTTCCCTTATAATCCCGATCTCCATTAAATACATAATATCCAGCGCTACACCGGCAATCTAAATTATTGTATAATGTGTAACTTACCGTAGAAATCGTCCCAAAATAGGGCCAACAATGATGCTACCCGAAATGTTTCCAATAAACAGTAAAAATTTAGCAATTAATACAAATACAAAAGTGACGACCAGTAACAGTCTCTGGGCCCAGCTAGACTGGTCCTAGTCAATTTACAATCCCCAGTGAAGATCAATGGCCCTCTTAAAACTGTCTACTCCTTTGCTCATTACCACCTCTTTCGGTAAGCTGTTCCAAGGTTTCCACTACGCTGCTAAAATAATAATTTTTCCTAATATCCATGTTAGCCTGAGATTTTAAATAGCTTAAAACAATGACCCCTTTTCCTGTTTTCAGTGCTAAACTTTAGCCCCGTAACATCTTTCTTTTAATAAATTTAAACAGCCTGAATCATGTCCCCTCGGTCTCTTCTTTGCTCAAGACTGTACATTTTTAGCCTTCTAAGCCTGGAATCATAATCTAAGTGGGAAAGTCCACTTATTAGCCTTGTAGCCCGCCTTTGAACCCTTTCCAATACATTAATGTCTTTCTTAAGATAAGGAGACCAAAACTGAACAGCATACTCCAAATGGGATCTTACCAAACTTCTATATAAGGGACAGAAGAACTTCTTTAGATTTATTTGAAATAGATCTATTGATAAACCCAAGCATCTTATTGGCTTTGTTGCTAGCAATGCTGCACTGTTGGCTAAACTTTAAATCCTGACTTATTAAGACCCCCAGATCAGTAACGTTGTCTGCCTGACTAATGACTGAACCTTACAAATAATAACTTGTACACTTATTTCCATGCCCTAAATGTAGCACTTGACATTTCCCAACATTAACAGCCATACCCCATTTATCAGCCCACACCGTAATATGATCTAGATCCTCTTGCAGCTGATTTGCTTGTTCTTCATTTTCTACAGTCCCCATAACTTTGACATCATCAGCAAAACAATTCATGTTCCCAGAAATATTTTTGTGAATATCGTTCATAAAAACAAAACAGGCCCTAACACTGATCCTTGAGGAACCCCGCTTAAGACCTCACTCCAATTAGAATAATTTCCCCTTACAACTACTCTTTGTTTCCTTCCAATCAGCCAATTTTTTACCCAAATGAAAGTTTTCCCTCCTGTTCCTATATCAGCTAATTTGCTAAGTAGAGCAACATGCGGTACCTTATCGAAATTGTTTGAAATTGTGTGCAAAGAGAAAGTAATGGAAGTTTTTGCGCTGTTTATGAATTTGCGAATTAGTTGGCGAATTATTTTACGTGTTAACAAATTTAAAGAAATGGCGATATTTGGTTACATGGTGAAAACCGAGAAACAGTAATTGCGTAGTCTTTAGCTTCAAAAACAGCGACAGTTGAAAAAAATGCCAAATGCCTTAGCTATTGAAATGATTCCACAAAAAAAGTTTGGCTAGATTCCAGCTGATCGATTAAATACCCAGTCAATACAAATAAATAAAAAAAAAACCATTAATTGCCTCAAAGTTGTATTAAAATGGAAAAAAATCAGCCAAATCCATGTATTATTTGCCAATCTTGTGCAAAAATCTTACTTCAAGATTTGACTTGAGAAAAGCCTTGAACAATCACGAAAAAGTAAAAGATAGTCAACAATACAACAATAGTCATTATCGACAGGGAGTTGAGATGATACACTAAATATTGTATTGAGTTAAGGAAAGCCTTCGAACATGGAACTAAAAAGCTCATAACTCGTTTTTTATTCTACTTAGAAATTTCGAACAGGTGCCATCTTCAGCAGAAAAATCAGAGCTTTCGATGGACATGTAATGTAAATATGTTGCAAGTATTCTTTCATCCCCATATTAGATAATTTATACGAAAATTGTGTTTTATTGTCCCCCTAAAGGGGGTTTTGCCCCCCCCCCATAATGGGACGAAAACTACCCTATGTGTTATTCTGATGCATAAGCTATATTATTGTAAAGTTTCATCAAAATCCATTCAGTAGTTTTTGCGTGAAAGAGTAACAAACATCCATACATCCATCCATACATCCATACAGACAAACTTTCGCATATATAATAGTAGTAAGATTGAAACTCATTTTGATGATTCAAACAAAGGATTTTTAAGGGTAAGTTTGGTTCGTAAGAAAATTTATTTATTTTAAAAACTTTTACTTTAATTATCCATTACCGCTTTTAATTTGTAAAAATGTTTTTGAGACATTTGTTATTTATACTATCATTTCCAGGGCCCGGATTTACATTTTAGTTAAAAGCTATTGCTTATCACGGAAAAGTTGTGTGAGTTGTCGGTTCCTAAAAAAAAAATGAAAATACTTGAAAAAAAAAATGAATTTCATTTTCAAATGCTTTGAAATTTTACAAAAATGTGGGCTACAAGCCTTGAATTTTAAATTTTTTAACAAATTGGAGTTGATAAGGAGGAGTGCCAAAATATGTTAAATTCAGTGTGTGCTTCAATGGAATGCCGGACATCACATAACGTCCAGATCCAAAACGTCCATGGACATAACGTCCAGGTCCAAAACATCCGAGGGACATAACGTCCAACGGACACAATGTCCGACGGACAATAGGGTCCAAAGACAGAAACGTTCACATTTTTGGACCCAGCTAGGACATAACCTCCAGTTTTAGAAAATTATTTCTTGAATTTCTCAATTAATTACATGATTTGCCACTGAACAATAGGTTTTATGGAAATTATACTCTTAGCATCGTTCATTATTCCGTCAAACTCTATTCCCTAGTGTGTGTGTGTGTGTGTGTGTGTGTGTGCGCGAGGGGGGGGGGGTTGCTCCTAACATTGGATTAAAGTATATTCATAAAAAGAAGTATGCTTCAATTTTATTTCTTACTAAGCGTTATAAATTATGAATTGTTCAAATGGGCAGTATGTTACTCTCTTGCTACCTATTTTCTAAGTGTGTACCCTATTTCTTTTAAAGCACTTTGTGGATGGTTTGCAGAGGTGATTAAAAACTAACTGTATCGAAAGTCCATGAGAGCAAGTAACAATGCATTATACTTTCTCCTCCCTCGCTCTATCTCTCTGTCGACTGCCTCATTGATGTGTCGACCCCTAAAAAAATGTTACTGTGTACTATCTCAACTTGCAAGAGTACATAATTTAAAAAAAAGTTTTGTTTGCCTATTTTTCTCCGAATATTTTCGATTCCAATCTTCCTTTATATGGCTTCAAACTGCAGAATTTTACTAGATTTTTTTTTTTTCAAAATTCCCTCTGGGGGAACCCTCGGGACCCCTAAATTGGGAGCCCTGCATCATTCTCTCAATGCTATTCCCCTTCTTAAGGGAAATCCAAAAAGGCAGGCAAATACACATTGAAAAAACACACACAAAAAAAGAAAGAAAGAAAGGAAGGAAGAAAGAAAAGAGAGCATATGTGTCTCAAGGGAAAAGACAAATATAGAGCAAAAAAAAAAAAAAAAAAACATTAATAATTTGCTTTTTTAAAAAAAATAGCAGTCTTTGTATTTGCGTATGTTCTATTGTAGCACCTAAACCAGCGGCGTACGCAGACAAATCAGTTCGGGGGGGGGGGGGGGGGTGCTGAGCTCGAAAGTCTTTGAGCTGGGGAGGGATACTTATGAACTGTAGCTATAAGAAAAGTTCATGTATCGCTTTTTCTGATATCAATACGAATGTAAGATTCCAAAAATACATCATAAAAAAAAACTTGTTCTTTATTATAATTTTTATAATTAATTTTGAAAATTTCGGGGGGGGGGGGGGGCTGTAGCCCTATCAGCCCACCCCCTGGGTACGCCACTGACCTAAACTATTTATCCGACTTTCATGAATAAGTGTCAATTGATTCGTTATTATGGCTCAAGTAACGTACGCTATCAATCGACTTCAACAATAGGAGGAGTTGATTTTACCTTGCAAAACTCGATTTTAAATGATTTTTTTAGCGTGGGTTTTAAATAAATTTTAATAACCCGACTAAGGGAACAAAGGGTAAGAAACAAGTTTGGTGTTGATTACTATTATAGTCTTATTAAGTAAAATCAATCTTTTATTGTTTAAATTTTCTATCAGCTTCATGTAATAGCAATAAATTAAGTTTACCTTTTAAGTTTTAAGTTAATGATATTCTTGTATATCAAACTTACCGTAAATTACTCACGCTATTATTTTTTGTCCATCTTAGATTAAAACGAAAAATATTTAAATAAAATAAAAGAATAAAAAACTGAAAACCGACTACGGGCAAAAAATAAAAAAAAACTAATTTGAATTTTGACATTTTGAATTCAAATTATGTTTTTCGCAATCACGAGTGTATGTATGTGCGTGTGTGTTTGTGTGTGGGGGTATGTGTTTGTGTGTACGGGTTATGTGTATGAGTGTGTAGGCATGTGTGTTTGTGTCTGTGTGCTGGCATAAGTGTGTGGGTAGTTGTGTGTATGAATGTGTGTGTGTGGGAGGGGGGTATGTGTTTGTGTCTGTGTGCAGGCATGAATGTGTGGGTAGTTGTGTGTATGTGTGTGTGTATGTTTTTGTGTATGTATGTGTAGGTGTCTGTATGTATGCGTGTGTGTATGTGTTTGTGTATGTGTGTGTAGGTGTGTGTGCGTGTGTGTGGTAGTTGTGTATGTGTTTGTGTAGGTGTGTGTGTGTAGTTGTGTATGTATGCGCGTGTGTGTAGGACATGGATGCAACCTGGAGACGGCTTTCGCTATAGGAGCAGCATCGTGAGGAGCCCGTCGACGGTGATGGTGCGGAGGGTGGCAGGGGGGAAGAAAAATCAAAGGAACGTCAAAAACAGTCAAGTGAGAACAATAAGCAATCGTGATTGCTCAAAGAAAAAAAAACCCTAAAAGATAAGAAACAAGGTAGGTGCTGTTTAATACCATCGTCCTATTGAGTAAAACAAGTAATTTGATAGGTTAGATATTCCTGTTTATTTAGTTCTATTGAAATCTTCTGCCACTTTCGCATTAATAACATAATTCAATTCAAATACCGTAGTCGTGCGGTATAGTAGAACTGTAGTTGAGAACGCACGACAACGGCATTTGAATTGAATTATAATGTTATTAATGCGAAAGTGGCGGAGTATTTCAATAGAACTAAATAAACAGGAGTATCTAACCTATCAAATTACTGGTTTTACTAAATAGGACGATGATATTAAACAGCACCTACCTTGTTTCTTATCTTTTAGGTTTTTTTTTTTTTTTTTTTTTTGCCGTAGTCGGGTTTCAGTTTTTTCATTTTTTTACTTTTTAGAGCTACAATTTCCGAGGGAGTGCTCCAAACCTCTTCTCCCCTACCATTATCAAAGACAAGTAGAATGCATCTTCAAGAATGCAAATTAGAAAAATTTTCTTGTGGCGGGCCCTTGAATCACTCCTCCACGTCATATCACAAAAAGAGCGTATTGAACTCCGTTTTTAGCACTACAATTGCAAAAAAAAATCCTCCTGACAACCCCGAACCACCCTCTTCTGAACATTATTGGACATAATGTTTGCGTTTTGAACGTTTAAATTTCAAAAAACGGGCGTGGGGAGGGAAGTCGCACCGGAGCGCATAATATTACGAAAGACAGTTAGAATTGCAGATAAAGAAAATTTTCCTTTGATATGGGCCCTCAAATCTCCCCTCACTCTAACATCATCAAAAAGATCGTCTAAAACTGCATTCTTAGAGCTAAAAGTTCGAAAAATAGACAGGTGAGTGACACCGAACCTCTTCAATCCTAACATTACCAAAAATCGTCTAAAATGCGTTTTCAAGACTAAAAATTTCGAAAAATTTACGGGGAGAAACCCCCGGACCCCCTTTACTTCGGAGCTAATACTATTCTTAAGGTTTGGTTCATATCGGCTTCCTTTTAAATCAGAAGATCTATACAGCCGCCACAGAACAAACAGTACTTACAGAAATACCACTTTGAGACGACGATTATGCACACATTTGTTGAGAAAAAGGCTGTAAACCTTCTCAATAATTTTTTACCCTTATGATAAACTTGTGTCGCCTAGTAGAAATTCCTTAAAAAAATGCTCTGGAGCATGAGCATGTTCCGCGTCTGATTGAAGTGGTTTCCGGGGTCACGTTTTAGAATGTGTTACGCAATGCATGTCTTCAGCTCAGCAAAGTTTGCAATCGGAGCAGCTGAACACAACAACTTTCAGTTTAGCCCCATATCCAGAAGTCACACGGGTTAAGATCAGGTGATCGGGACGGCCAGGTCTTTCATTCAGACAGTCATAGTGAACTTCTCAGATGCGAAATGAGAAAAAAAACGTGTATTTGGCATTTTTATAACAACTTCAATGAGTCGGGCGCATGACATGTGTTTTGATTTACATATTTTGACACTTGCAGCGCCATCTATTGCTAAAAATTCCAACTATTTATTTTTCTTTTGCCATACCTTTCCCCCCTTCTTCGATAATATTCCGTTGAAATTTGAGGTCATTCTGACCAGTGGTTTTATTTTCATAGCGTTTTGAAAGTGGAACTTTAATTATAATCACCCTGTATGTTTAATTCATTAAAAATGACACCCAGGTTGTTGATTTTGATGCCTGCAAACTTTTGTAATTAGGCAATTTACAAGTTTGCCTTCGCCAGTTTTTTTGTTTGTTCGCCAGTTGTTGTACCTCCGCTCTCAATATGAACGCTGAATTCGGCGGTCGCTCTGGCCACCTGGGGCTGCTAAAGTTAGTGAAGGAACGTTAACCGACATTTGATTTGATATCTTTGCGTATTTGAGCCGTGCAAAGTGGAGACGTAAATTTCATTCCTTCAGAGGAAAGTTCAAAGTTTTTCGCCCTTTGGTGGTCGACATAGGAGCATCGTTTTGACGGAGGAGACAAGTTTTTCAATGTCCTTTCCTTGAGTCATTTGACTCGTGTTTTGCTTCCGTTCCGGTGGGACATTATTTTGAAGACTCAAGTATTGTACCTTCTTTTTTCTCTCGTGGTGGTTATTCTTTTTTATTTGTTGGTTATAATGCTTATATCCAAATGACAAATAAAAAGCGGAAAAGTAAAGAATCTGATAACGAAGAAAGTCTGGCTTGTGATAAAATTCGTAAGCATGACCATTTAGTATATCAAAATAGCCTATCTGACTCAGAAATATTTAAGCTAGCATTAAAAAATGGATGCCAAAATATAAAATTAGCCATTTCTGGAATTGAAGGTCAAATCCCCTCAAATAAAGGTTTAAAGTTTCACAAGGAACTTAACAAATTCACAAATAAAGGAGACTCGGTTGTCTTTTCCCGTAATGGAAATATCATTCTGACAACAAATAATCAGGAAACATTGGAAAAAACAATAAAACTTAAAACCTTTTTAGATGTTCAGGTTAATAAAAGGGTGATAGAAGATTATATTTGTACAAAATATATTATTAAAAATGTTGACGTAGACATAAAGCTCGACTACATTGCTATAAAACTAAAAGAAGAAAATATAAATGTGTCCCAAATTTGTAGATTTACTAAAAAGGGAACAAAAGAGCCAATTCCTGTCATTCTCATCAAAGAGATAGGAAAAAGTAACAGGGAACATTTGAATATAGGCAGAGTAAGGTACAGAATTAGTAAATTCATAGACAGACCTCGAATATGCCATAAATGCTTAAAAGTGGGACACCCTGAAAAATTCTGTAAAGGGGAAATTAAATGCCCAGACTGTGGAGACAGCCATACAGCATGCGGCAAAAAACCTATTTGTTTCCGCTGTCAAGGTGATCATCAAGCGACAGACACCAAATGTCCCTCCCTGAATAAAAGATCAGGAAATACACAAACAACTAACACTATCATCAATAAAACCTATGCGAATGCCACTTGCTCACAGTCACCGAGCAAAATACCAAACAGTCCCCTAAAGGAAGGAAAAGATACTCAAATAAATTTATTACTAAAAAAATAGAAGAAAAAGATAATGACATAAAAATTCTGAAGCAAGAGATCCTTAATTTAAAATTGGAAATTAATAGAATGAAATTAATTAACAATAAAGAGACAAACTTGACCCAATCAGATGATCTAGAAAAGGAAAATAAAAGTTTGCATGAAGAACTAAAAAAAATAAATGACTTTTTATCCGAGGAGGGATATTATACCCCTCGTAGCGAGTGTGAAGATATCTTAGGGAACCCTATGGACATGACAGTGGTGCCAGGAGATACTCCGCCTGCGGATATCTCCACTTAATTTTGCTGTTTTCGGGGGGTTTTTTCCCCTTTTTTGTGTGTGTGTTTGTGATGCCTTTTTTCTTGTTTTGCTGGAATTGCAGGAGTATCTGTAAAAACATTGACACGTTAAAACTTTTCATTTCTTGGTCCAAGCCGGATGTAATTTGTATCCAGGAGACCTGGTGCGAAGATGATAAAATTCCTTTAATATGCAATTATAATTACTACTCTAAAGAGAGAGTTCCTCCTAGGAAAGGAGGGGGTTTATGTATATATGTTAAAAAATCAATTCCTTCATATGAAATTAAAATTAATACAGGAGAGAATGACATAGAAATTAACAGTGTTAAAGTCAGTATTAATAATAAAATTATACAGATTATAAATTGTTACCGACCACCGGGGCCTATCAAAGATGAAACCATTGTTTTGTTAAATAAAATTAAAGATAAAAACCAAATATATGCTGGCGACTTTAATGCAAGGCATATATCAATTGGCGACTCTGTTAGCCATCTTACAGCCCACAAAATTTACAACTGGTTTTCTGATAACGAGTTTTGCATAATTAACGACAAAACTCCAACCCGTCATAATAGAGGAAAAAGAGAAGGTATTCTGGACATTATTTGTATGAGTAATAATTTAATGTTGAATTACAACATCATGTATGGCAGCGAATCAGGAAGCAGTGATCATTTCCCTATCTTGCTAAAACATATAGAGAACAAAATTAAGAAAGTTGTTAAAAAGAGGTATACTAACTGGGAAAAAACGAAATCGCAAATAGCAACCGAAATTTCTAATGAAAATAATTTCAATGACGACAATATGGGAAACTCCAATATCCTTAATAATTTTAATAGTATTATTTATAAATGTTCTGAAGATAACTTCAAAACCATTATCTACGAAGATAACACACAGAATCAAAAATGGTGGGATTTCAATTGCTCCACGAAAAAAAGGGAAAAAAAACCAAGCTTTTAACAAAGCAACTCACAGTCAATCTATAGAAGACTGGATTCAATACAAATTTAAGTTAGCGGTTTTCAGACGGGCTATTAAAAAGGCTAAAGTGAAATTCTGGGCTAAAATCAATAAAAACTTAAAAAAATACGAAGGACATCTACAAATCAGTCAACAAACTAAAAAATGGCATACAAAGAGAGAGAATTGACAGCAATTTAGTTCTGGAAGATAATGGCATCAAAATATTAGATGGAAAAAAGCAAGCTGATATTTTCGCAGAATACTTTTTCTCTAAAACTAATAACTCTTTCAATTCAATCATCATCAATAAAAAAGATAAAAACAGATGTAATTTATCGCAACCGTTTACAAAGAATGAATTTAATACAGCATATAAGACCCTTAAAAACACATCTCCTGGCTCTGACAATGTGTCTAATAAAATGTTAAAAAATTTGCCTGATGAAGGTAAAATTTTCCTTTTACGAATCTTCAATAAAAGTTTAAAAACATGTGTAGTTCCGGCGCTCTGGAAAATTTCCACAATCATTCCCATCAAAAAGCCAAACAAGAACAGCAACTTTGTAGGCAATTATAGGCCGATCGCATTGACACAAAGTACTTGTAAACTTATGGAAAAGATGATTTTAGAACGACTAATCTGGTGGGAAGAAAAATTCAAAATTTTCCCCAATTTTATTTATGGCTTCAAAAAAGAAAGAGGGACAGAGGATTAACTATTTAAAATGGCTAATACGATCTCCAATGCCCGGGAGGGAAAACATTTCACTTATCTCATCTCGCTTGATATCAAGGGAGCATATGACAATATTCAATACAACATCCTTATTAACAAACTCTACAAAACAAACTTGGATGAGAAAATCATCAATTGGATTAAAGATTTTTTTACACAAAGATCTTTTTGCGTTAAATGGCGAAACCAATTTTCCGAAGAAAAAATGTATAAACAAGGCCTTCCTCAAGGCTCTATTATTTCACCATTTTTATTCAATTGCTTTTTGATCGATCTTGTGGATATTCAAAATAACTTTTGCAACCTGTTTTCCTATGCAGATGATATCTCATGAGTAATTCATCACGAAAATAAGGATTCGGCGATAGATTTAGTCTTAAACACGATTAACAAGATCTCGAAATGGGCAAAGAGTAATGGGCTAGAATTTTCTCCTGATAAATGTGCAGTATTAAATATGTCTCCAGGCAAAATTAAACCAACTTTCTCGATCCAAATTCATGACACCAACATTCCATGGAAAACGCATCATAAAATTCTGCGCCTAATCATAGACAACAACATGAAATGGAAGAAACACACGGAGCTTATTGAAAAAAAAGTTACCAAAAGCATCAATGTCCTCAGAATTTTAAGTAATCAGAATACTGGAATGAATAATAATAATTTAATATCGATTATGAAGCAAATCATAATCCCACAGATCAATTATGGAAGTATAGTCAGAACCAAAGACACAAAAAGCAATAGAAGAAAATTTAATGTCCTGGAAAACAAAACTATTAGAACTATTTTAAAGCTAAATTCCTTTGCTCCTAATGACACCATTAGACGAATGACAGAAATTGACGAATATGAAGTGAGAGTAAAATGGAATTTAATAAAATATATGTTAAAGCAATATTTTAAAAATAATAACAATAATAAGTTTCTCTATAATCGACAATTTATTAACTCTAAAAACGACTTAGTAAATGAAGCTATCAACTATGTAAAAGAATATAATAAAAACCTGATTGATGAGCAATATAAATTTTTTTCCAGTCAAAATATACCGCCCTGGCACGAATCTCAACTGGAGTTTGTTGTAAAAGATGAATTCTTACAATACAACAAAAATGGAGAAGTAATGAAACAAGTTTTCAACGATTATATGCAAGACAATACTAATGCAGATATTTTCGCTACGGATGGATCGAAAATGAACAATAAAGTAGGTTTCGGAATTGTAAAACACAGCAATGAAATCATAAGGAAGATAAAAATTCCAGACATATGTTCTATCTTTACAGCCGAATTAACAGCTATCTACTATCTAGCTAAATTCCTAATAAGCAACATGAAATCAACCATTATATTAACAGACAGCTTAAGCGTAATTAAAGCAATTCAAAACAAAAAGAGAAAAGAAGACAATTCAATTACGGCAACTAGAAACATCCTAAATATTTTAGCAGACAAAAATAATATCAAAGTCGTATGGGTCCCCAGTCATACTGGAATTCAACTAAATGAACAACCCGACCTACTAGCAAAAGAAGCAACTAGAGTCCCTATATGAAAACGTAGTTTTCAGAGTTGCGACAACGCGGCATCATTTTCCTATTGGTCGAAGACCGCCCGAGGCAGTGTTTCTTCTTCTCCCGTAGGATTAACATGGAGCGTATGACAGTGCTGTGGAAAAACCCAGAATCTGAAAAATTAAAGGTGAGTCCAGGATTTTAATGCTCATATTACTGTTCTACAATGTTTAAATTATGCGTGTGTAGCTTTACTTGAGTGAGTCCATTCCTATTTCTTTAACTATCGCGTAATTATATCAAGAACATGTGTTCCGGCGTGCTAAAATTCCATTCTGATGCACTATTTGGGTCTTTTATAGTTATTTTTTCTATTAAATGATTAAATCGATGATTCCAACCACAACGTTATTGAAAAACAACACTTTAAGACAAGGCAAAAGTTTAAATTGTGTAAATTAAATTTTTTTAACGATAGATCTCTGTATTCGACTTGGCGCGATCAATTTCGTGCTTGGCGACGAATGGAAGTAAACAAAACATACACTTGTGATGTGAGCATCTCACTGGATGTGAACATTTGTATTCTACATGCTGTATATTGCAGAAATTTTTATTTCAAATTAATGTGACTTGATATTAAAACCCATTTTAACTTATGTTTTAATGTTAAGGTTTTTGTTTTTCATGATCATTTCTTAGACAAAAATTAACTTATGTGCCGTTTTTAATGTTCCTTCAAGCTATAAAACTCCGAGATAAATCTTCTCTTTATGCAACGTAAGTATTTACAGTGTCAAGTTTTTGTTTTTTGAAAGGAGATGCAGAGGAAATAAAATGTTTATAAATTATAGAACTTTCAGTGCTTGCTGGCAGTATTTTTTAATAACATTTAGATTTAAGGAAACGATTTGTTTTGTTTTTCTGCCAAGTATTTATTAGTTAAAATTTGTAAAAAAAAATGTCAAATCGATTATGAAATTAATGTAACCACATGAATTTGCCAAAGCGTTTGAGTTGGATATGAAGTACAACACTTACTTGACACACGGCACAGTTTTTATCGATTTTTTAGGTTAAGCGAGCCAATTTAAAATGTACTAATATATTAAAAATTTAATGAATTGTTTGTAGTTTTGGTTATTTTGGTAATTTACTCTTTTTTTTATTCAACAAACATGTCAGTCGCTGTGTGTTCCATCATAAACAGAAAACTGAGGTGACACCTCAGTTTTCAACTTAGAACACCGTCGGTGTTCTAAGTTCGTTTCAAGTAGTGTGTTGGTACTTTTTATTATGCTCTAATTAGGGTTTACTAATTTCTAGGTTGCCTAGTTATTTCCTTTACATTCTACTCTTTATCACCTGAAGAATAAAGTGCATGCTATTACCTCGCTTCAGGTTCGTAAAAGTTTCTATCTTTATTGAGAAAATGAGTTTTAAATAATTATGCCATGATTGATACATAATTAAGTTTTAACAAGTGTGTTGAATAACCTTTGAGATAAGGACTGTTATCATTTATTCATTTATTACATGTTCGTGATTTTGCCTTGCCCACTAAAAAGGTAATTCAATTGCATCTGAGTTCATTTCAACCACTCATAAAAACAAATATATAAATAAATAAATATTCAATTTATCAGAGCTTATCTTAATTTGTTGAAGGCTTTAGAAAATCAATACTTTTGTCAGGAAATAGAACATTGAAATAAAGGGGAATTCAAATGCTCTAAAACAGTGGTGCCCAAGATACGGCTTTCAAAACTGATTTATGTGGCCAGCTGAAATATCTGGTATGAATAAATGAATTTACTGAAAAATGTGGCTTTATTTAAAGAATTTAAATTTAAGCATCAGTATATTGCATTCTCTATATTTTTACTTTACTTATATGTTAAAGACAAATAAGAACAGTTTATAATTAGTTTCTATAGTACACACTCACATTTTTTCAATTACAAGCACAAGTAAGCGCTTTGATGAGGTAGTGGTATTCACGTAAAAGTTTAAGACAGGAGTTCAATTTTTTTTTACACAATCTGGACTAAAACCATTAAAAAATTAATTTATTGTTTTCTGAAAATTACTCAGGACTACTGAAATAACACTTTCTGGAAAATAATTCGTTCAATATAACTGCCATGTGATTTCATTATAGGATTTGTAGGACCATAGGAGCTATTTGTTGGCCAGAAAATTAAATAAAAATTATTAATATTAGTAAAATAATTTTGACCGGTAGGGGAGAAGGGGGTACAGTGGGTCAATTTTTAGATTTTTAAATGTAAGTCTAAAAATATTTTAAAACAGAATATCAAACTTATGTATTATGTTTTCCAATCTATTGGCTATCCTAATTAATTTTATTTCAATTTAACAAAATGTTTTTGTACAATAAAAAAGCATTTTACTGAAGTACTACTGGTTGACCCACTGTGCCCCTTAAAGAGGTACAGTGGGTCAGCAAATGGGGTACACTGGGTCATCTAATAAAAAGTACAATAAATAATTTTCTTTCATTCAATATTGAGCATTTTAAACATATTTTACAGCGTGACAATATTTAGTATTAAGTTAGATATTAAAGTAGCGCAAAGTTTATAACTTAAAAGCTAATTTTCTTGCTTTAAAAAATATACAAACACTAAATTTGTTCACAAAATAAAAGAAAAAAGGTGTATTTAGATATTACTTCATTTTAAATCCTATTAAGTTTACAAAATTTTATGATTGTATAGTTATTTTTATGACATTAAATCAAAAACTTATTTTACAATAGCTAATGGACATTAAATGAATGAAAATCTACTGCAAAAGTCAGCTTTGTCATTCTTCTCTCAGTTCCTTGAAATACATTTGGTTTTGGCAACTTTCTCACGATATCTTTACTGTCTGCTGTAAAAATGTCTGCCTCATCAAAGATAACCTGGCTGAATTCTTTTCATGTAGTGAACTTCAAATTTATTTTCTTTTTTGCCCATGACTTCAGCAACATAGTGTTTAAAACTGTCTTTTTTCTTGCCATGGACAGTGACTAATACGAAATCTCCAATGGCAATATTAAAATCTTCTACGTCTTCAAGTTCTAAATCCTCAAAGTCTGATTCATTTGAAGATTCTCTCCATTCTTCCTCCTCTTCAGTTGAGCTGTCTTGAAATTGCTTGCAATTTTTTTTTCTCCCTCGCTTCATATCATTAAGTCTTTTCCTCTTTTTTAATTTTTCAATTGTCTCATTTCTGATTCTGTTTTTCACTGGTGTATCTGTAAGAACTTCTGATTTTTTAGTTTGCCGCTTTGTTAGTTTTTTCTTTTTTGAATCAGCCTTAGGAAAAGGCTTTACCATCTCTGGTGTCATTTCTTGTCTTACATAATTTTCTTCAACTGAAGGTTCTGTGGAAGACTTATTGTTACAGACATCATGAAACACACTTTGTGCATGAATGTTTTCCAATAAATCATCTACATCTGACAAATTATCAAATGCTTGCGAAGGGCCTGGAATTGCAACATTTTTCTGAGAGGTCTCGACATTAGGCTCGACTAATGCAGCTAGAGAAATATCTTCTTGAGAAATATGAGGTTGATCTTCAACCATGACACATGCCATTTGAATATCTGTAACATTAGATGCAGTGAAATCTTCTTCTTTGTAGATATTTTTATCAAAAGGAAAAATTCCTGTCGATGAAAAACCTGACAAAATATTACTTGTAGAAAATGCAAGGGGATATGACTTGCCAACAAGACCTGCGATTTCATGGATAGTGATGCGTTTTCCTGGGTTATTTAACAACCAGGCTCGACAAGCATCATTATAGTATCTTTTAAATGGACCGAAAACTGTTTTATCAAGCGGTTGCAGCTTGTGGGTACAGTGGGGAGGAATGGTGAACAAAATTACACCATTATCTTTGGCAAAGTCTATGACATCAATACTTACATGGGTGTAGTGGTTGTCCATGATTAAGAGTGTTTTGTTTTGTAGAGACGACTTTGAAAATTTAATAAAATGCTTCATTTTTATTAATCAATCATGAGATTCATCATGATTGATTAATAAAAATATATCTGAATTCATCCAGCCAGATGCTGTTGCAGCTCCATCAGATCTTAAAGGTGCACCATGTAACATAGCATTGAGGAACTTCACTCTCGGAAATATGAAGACAGGTGGGATGGAGTTTCCTAATGCATTGATGATTCAACATAAAGTGACCAACTCTCCTCTTTCTGCACTGGTCACTTGCCCTACTTGCTTTGTACCTTTTTTTGCAAGTACTTTGCCTGGAGTTTGAACAGAAGTGACCCCTGTTTCATCCAAATTGTATATGTTTTCTGGTCCGAGCTTATACTTTTCCAATAAGTTATATAATTTGTCATAAAACTGTATAACAACAGGTTTATTGAGGCCCATTGACCTGGCCAATGATGTAGCTTCTGGTTTGCGCAAAGAGATATACTTGGAACGTTTCATAAACCCTTCCAGCCAGTCTCTGCCAGCACATTGACTTCTTTTCCAAGATTCCGGAATGTTTTTCTTTAAGCTGGTAGCATATTGAAAGGCAAGAATTTTTGCTTCTTCAGGTGGAAGACCATGATGTAATTTACTAGCCTGGATGAAATAGCTAGCAAGCATTTGTTCCTCTTTTGTAGAAAATATTTTACGCACTTCATAATTAGGTTTAAATTTTATGTCCTTTGCATTTGAATCTTCGTCCCAGTTAACATCTTTACTTTTCAGCACATACCGTTGTAAAGTTGTATTGGAGACATTGTATTCTCGAGCAGCTTCGCGTATAGGCATCTTGTCTTTAAGAACAGCTTTTACTGCTTCACGCATTGTTTCTTCACTTGACAGGCCAATGTTGGTTTTTCGTTCTCTTTTTCTTACCATCGTGATCTAGAAAAAAAAATCAAAAACAAGATAAATAACAATCCCCTGGCTTAATTCTTACATAAATGTTAATAATTAAAATAATTTATTTGCCTGTATTTAAAATAATTAATGGGTTTTTCAATTTGTACAGAAAAAGGTTTGCAAAATAAATTTCCATAATTTATTTTAATAAATGTATTATCTATTTACTTGTTCCACATGGAAAACCAAATGCCCCCTTGTGAATAACATGTGTAAGCTCTTTTTTTAATAAACTACATAAGTTAAATTTAGGTCATTCTAGCATTAAAATGTAAGATACTAACAAAACTTACAGAAAGACAATGAATATGTAAATGGAGGGTACAGTGGGTCACTGACCCATTGTACCCCATTTTAAGTGACCCAGTGTGCCCCGTACGTACCAATGTAGGATTTTTCATCTCAAAATTCTAAATCATTAAAATATGCATTTAAATGCAATATCATAGGAAATAAGATAAGTTAGACTATGTAAGCATACCACATAACTCATATTTAATAGACAAATTTCAAGTGTAATAACACATAGTTGTACTTACTTCAAATTTCCTGCAGATGATCAGAAAACAAAATGGCTCTCCCTTCCCTCCACAATCAAAGTGAGCTGCTTACCTTTTTCCACAGAGTTGAGTTGCTTGATACCTACTTTAAAAAATTTTTTTTATCTGAAAACTATTCACTGAGGCACAAATATCTTCACTGACCCACTGTACCCCTTGACCCACTGTACCCCCTTCTCCCCTACAATGTGCCATACTGTCCAACGTACCCCACCTCCCCCCCACAATTTTGTTGTGGATATTCCTAAGTGAGGTGCCGGAAAAGCAAGCAAGTTTTCTCACGGTGCCTAAAAAATTTAGAATCACGAACGTTCATTACTTATTTTAGTGATCATAAACTGATGATTTCTCTTCTTAAGAGCAAAGATGATACACAGTATCAAATATGTACATAATTGTATGTACATAAATGAATGAAAAACACAATCTATGCTGGTCAAAAGAGATTGATGAATTAAAATATTCCCCGACATATTATATGTGTTTTACTTTTTCATGTGTTTTTAAAACACACCCTGTTATTTGAAATTCAACTTTACAACACACTTAATGCAAAGTAGTTGAAATACAGCTCTATTTCAATTAAAATGTGTTTATTTATTTTCCATTTATAATTTTATGAACTACTTTAAAAAACATTCCTGCCAATTGTGTTCAGCCGTATTGATGATTTAGCACATTTAAAGAGTTTTACTTCTGCTTTTAAATTTATTTGCCCTTAATGTTTTTTAAGTTTTTTCCAGATATTCCGCAACTTGAAGAAAGCTCAACCACTAATTGGATTGTAGCCTTGATGCAGATGTTCTAGAAAACTCATGATAATATTGTACTGTTTGCTTAAAAAATTATATAATAGAATGATCTCCAATTTTAAGTTTACAAGCATGTCCAGAAATCATTTTCCAAGTTTTCTTAGCTTGACAGCTTTATCAAAACTAATTTTAATGAAGTTGTCTAAAAAAAATAATAAACTTCCATACATAATATGCCATTCATGTTTGTTATGCGTCACATTATGCTGATAACTTTGCAAAATTTGTTGCCGAAATGGTCTTTTGACTTTCAACAAGGACATACAAACCAACGAAAATTTTGTGTTTAAATGCTAAATAGTGTAATTAAATTAAATTTCTGATCTTCTTCACACAAACAATGCTGTATTTCTGGTTTGTCACGCTTATTATCAAATTTATTATCATTCATTTGTATAATAATATTGAAATGTAAAGAGGTTAAACAAACAATAATTCAACAGAAATTGAGAAATAGCTGGAATTCTGTTTTGATTCTCCAAATTTAGAGTTTTGAATTTGTTTTGTAAAACAAATGATTTCTTAAGGTTTATGCTTGTTTGTCATGTAAAAATATTGTTTTCAATTTAGATTTTTAATAAATTTTTTGCTATTTAATTCAATGCTAAAAAATTTAGGTACATATAAAATTATGAAAGATGCATTTAGGTTTGTTTATTGTTATACCTTACTTCAGCATTAAATGTACAGTTCATTGATGCTTATTCTCTTCTTGTAGTTATGCAGAAATCCCCTCCCCCCTCTCAAGAAGAGATTTTTCTGCCCACTTAAACTACAGGACATAATTTGAATAACTTTGAATAACTCCAATTTTGGAAGGGATAGGTAGCAACTGTTCTTGGTCCACTTCCGACATCAATGCACCTGTTCTGTGTTTGACTGAGTTCTGGAAGTATTTTTCAGGATGTTGGAACATAGGTCATGTTCATCCATCCATGATATGGGGTAATGAATGGAATTACAATCTGTATGAAAAAATCTGAACAAAAAATTCAATTTATTTCATTCAAGGGTTTCCCCCCCCCCCCCCAAAAAATTCACTTCAGAAATAGTATAAAAGAAAATAAATTACAAGCATCAGTGTATTTTGCCCTGTCTAATCGAAACTACCTGATTGAGTAGATGGGAGTAAAGTCTGTAGCAAAATTTATTTTCTTTATGCTTATAAGTGATAGAAATTTTTGATTAAACTTATGTTTTGTCCATAGTTTTTAGTTTTAGGAAATGATACTTTGAAGTAAGGAATTTTTAAAAATTTGGTAATAATAACCACATGTTGAATATCTAGATATTTTGAAGTTACGTTGCATTTCAGAAAACACAAAGATTAATCTTTGCTTATTTTGTTACTTAAGCAGTTATTGACAATAATAGTTTGCCCCAAAATTTATAAAAACTACAAATCCTGTTTCAGTGCCCTGAATTTGATTTTGATTGCCTCATTGAAAAAAATTTCTTCGTTTCCTCTTTTTTTTTCGTGTAAAAATGTTGGAAATTCTGTGTTTGAAATAATGTTTACATATGTAACAACACCAAAAAAAAAAAAAAATATTGAATATTAGAGACTTTTGTTGTAATCTTTATGTGGTAATGACCTGAAGACTTATTATGGAATGAATGAGTTTTCTTCATGCTAAGTTGTATTTAAAATCTCTGTCAAAATTAAATGTAAACATTGCTTTTCCACCAACATTGAAAATAAGTACAAGTCCTCTACTGGTGCTATGAATGATATTTTTCTTTGTTTCATTAAGAAAGTGTCTTTCTTTTCTTTATAATATTGTTTTGATGTGAAAATATTGTTCAAAATTTAAGTAATAGATGTATGATGCAGAGAAATAAATAAATAACAATAGATGCATTTGTTTCTTATTCATGAGTTGAAAATAAGTAATATTTAAAATTACACCACCTCAACTCCTCAATTTATTTCTGTATATTTCTATCTATATCAAATTAAAGTAATAATTTTCAACTTTATTCAAATTAATATTTTAACCAGGAGTCCCTACTGAACCACTAAAATATTTAGAGGATCTTGGTATCTTTTCTTTCTTTTTTTGGGGGTGGGGGGGGGGAGGTTACGTCTTTTTAACCATCTACCTATTTCTAGTATTAAGCTTTCAAATTTTCCTTTGCATATTTATCTTTCAAATTTTTAATTTAATGTTTAACTTAATCACATTTAAATCAGAAAATTGTACAGGGTAAACTTAAACATGCAATTTTTTTAATAGCAAACCATTTTAACTAATAATATTGCTTTTTAGATGGTTACAGGAAATATTTTTAGATTTAAAACTCTTTATAATGCTTGTCTTTCCGAAACAAAAACAAGCAATTGCTAATGTGCATTATCTGTCGTTCATTTATTTATTTCAATTTTCTTACCTTTTTTTTATCTTTTCATTTATTTTGAATCAATTAAATTCTAATACATGGAGGTGAGAATTCACATGCTGCAAACCAAGAAAAAAGAAATGAATAAATAAAAATTATTACAAAAAAGAAAAACCTGTCGGCAGATTTAAATGGGTATATTTTTGCTGAAATTAAAAAATATTCTATCAATTATTCCTTAGTTTTGACTGTAAAAGGCATGTGACAGCAAAGTTGCACTTTTTGAAGATCAGCCCATTAGCAAGGGCTCTCATATGCAAAATTTTAAGGAGGGGAGGCTCAAAAGTTTTCCCCATGGTTTAGCAGACTATTTCCCCATGGAAACCGATTTCAGTACACATTAGGGACATTAAAATTTTACACTTTTATAACTTATTTATTAATGGCTGGGAAAGAAATTTTCATACATTTTTGCAAAGAAAAAAGCACTAAAAGCAAAGAAGTTCTCCTTTGCCCTTGCCCATTAGTGACTGAAGTTTTTAATTAAACTAATGTCTTGTTAACAGTTATGGGAAACGACACTTTGAAGTGGGGATTTTTAAACATTTTGTAATAATAAACACATTTTGTACATCAACTATTTTGAAGTTATGTTTCATTTCAGAAAACACTAAGACTGTTCTTTGCCACATAAATATAATAGTCAATAACATTTAATTTTAAATCCTGTCTTGGTACTCTGGTTTTGATTGCTCCATTAAGAAAATGCATTTTTGGGGGGGGGGGGGGTGAAAATGCTGGAAATTTTGTGTTTTAAATCAAGTTTATAGATACAATAACACCAAAAAATAAATTGAACAACAGAGTGTTGTTTACAACAACAACAAGATTACAACAATAAGATCATGCTATTGATCTGAAGACTTAGCATGATGTAAATGAGTTTTCCTCATGCTCAATTGTTTTTAATTTTTTGTTTTTGCTTTCTCATAAAAATTCAAAATAAGTACAAGTGCTTGTTTGGTGCTCTGAATTGTTTTAACTTTGTTTCATTTAAAAAAATGTCTACTACCTAACTACCTTTCATTAGAGTATTGTTTTGGTATAAAAATGTTGTTGAAAATTTTAAGTAATATATAGTGTACTTTCTAGAAATAAATATAAAACAATGGAGACGTCTGTTTCTTATGCATATACAAATGTTGAAAAAATATAATGTGTCAAAATACACGCCCTCCCCCCCCCCCTTAACTTCCCAATTTATTTCTGAATATTTCTATCTGCATCTAGTTTCAAATAAAAATGACCTCTGATTAATGTAATTTCAGTTTTCAACTTCATACAAATTAATCTTTTAACTAGGGCTGCTCACTAAACCATTGAAATATTCAGAGGTTCTTAATCTCTTTTTTGGAGTGGGGGGGGGGAGTGAGAAAGGATCCCCGCAGTGTGGGGTGGCTCACGTCTTATGGGATCCAACGGCCAATGAAATTGAAGAAAAAAAAAATTGAAAAAAAAAAAAAAACCCTAGCACTAAGACTTATTTAACGTTCCAAATATACACTGATGGCCTCTGGTGAGGGCCATACACATTTTGTTGCAGGGAGGCCCAAAATGTAGATCCGAGCCTGGATAGGATACCTTGTTTTAAGCTTCTACATATTTCTAGTATTATTCTTTCAAACTTTCCTTTGCATATACATGTGTGACACACCCCTAACAGCACCCCACAATCCCCCCCCCTTCCCCCCTAGGTGGGCATCCCAGGCATATATTTCCCTTCGGAATTTTTAAGCTAATGCTAAACTTTTTTTCCATTTAAATCAGAAAATTGTATTTTTTCCCCCTTTATAGAAAAAAAAAAGTAATGCTTTTGATATCAATATAGAAAATATTTCTATGTTCAAAAATCTTTATAACGCTTAATTTAATGTAGCAAAAACAAGCAATTTTTTATGTTTGTTATTTGTTGCTTATTTATTAATTTTCATTTTCTTAATCAGTTTTTATTGCTTCAATCATTTTGAATCAATTAAAACTATATAATTTTCGTTGTCTCTAAATCTTTTGATTAAATTAAATTTAATCGTATTAAAGAGAATAAGGTTTAAGAAAAAATCTGCTTTTAATTCTGCTAACACAGGACCATTTTGTCTTTTTTTGATGTTTGAATCAAAATCGAGCGTTTCATTTATTGACAGCATGCATTTTCGAATCCGCGTGCTTACATCCTTCAGAATTCAGAACCCGTTTCAGCCACTCTTCCCGCTCCCGCTTGTGAGTATTTTTTTAAAGGAAACTCGAAAGCGAACAAGGAGCCAATCTTGCAGCTCGGCGGCAACCCTATCTTTCCCCTGTAACCGGTTGCGCTTTCCGAGCGTAGCTGTTGTCGCAACTCTGAAAACTACGTTTTCATATAGGGACTCTAGAAGCAACAAGCCAGAACTATACCCCAAAAATTCAATGCTCCACGTGGAAAGACTGTCAAAACAAAATCAAAACTGACTTAAAAAATGAAAGAGAAAGCAAGTTTAAAGAAAGCAAGTATTTTCTAAAATTCAAGGAAAGACAGCTTCCCCTCAAGAATAAAATCAAATGCCGAAATAGAAGAGAAGAAATTCTGCTAAACAGACTAATCACCGATTGTTACATTACTCAAGAAAAACTTTTTCGTATGAAAATTGAATCATCACCAATGTGTTCTCACTGCAAAGTGACAAATACAGTTAGTCATCGTATTCAACAATGCAGTAATTTTCGCAGGGCAAGAAACAATTTGCTTAACATTATCCCTCCTGAATTATCTCATTTGACAACTGATTTTCTGGATTCGCAACTTTTATCGCTGGACGGCGTTCCGTCTGCGATTTTGTCCTTTTTTGTTTGACTTTCTTTTTTTTTTTTTTGTTTTGTTTTGTCTCCTCCGTCACCTTAAAGCTCCACCTTTTGACGCAAATAAAAACTTTAAAGTACAGAGGCTAGGCGCTTAAGCACGCAGTCCTCTTTAAAAACATGAGCTAGATGGCTCATCGAATAGAAATAGAAAATAGAAATAGGAAAGTTCAAAGAATCACGATCGCAATAAATGTTAGTCTCTTCTTCGTGCTTATTGCTCAGTTTTGTTTTGATGAGGACTACAGCCTTAAGTGTTTCGTCTTCCTTACATATGATATAGTATTTTATTCTGTATAACAGATTACAAATAACACATGGATTAATTTTACAGCACAAAGAAAGGAAAGTTCATCCGGAGCGTGGGGGGGGGGGAGTCGAACCCACCGCCTCAAGTGTGGAAAGCAATTGCTTAGACTGCTTCGAAATGCGTGAGAAACTTTGTTAATTCACTCAGTAATGTATCTAACCAGTGTCGTACAAAGGCAAGACCTGGTTATCCATGAGATATATAAGAAAACTTTTTCAAAGGTTCAGAGCCGTCGTAAAAAGCTTTGGCCAACTTAAACTGAAAATTAAATGAGTTTATTACATTTATCATTACGGGCGGATATAGAAATAACTTTTGGAGGGGGCCCGAAAATTGAAAAATGCACCCCCCCCCCCCAATGCAATGTGTCATACAAAATTTTCATGACTTTATTTTTAAATGTTTCTTTTAGGATCACTCTTTTATTTTACTTTTATATACATAAATATTATGCACTAATGTGCCTTGAATGTGGATGCAAAATATCACTAACATTTAAAGCGAATTAAATACTAAACCCAATATAATATCACCGAGATGTTATAAAATGAACGGTTATAACTAGGAACATTGTCATAATGATTATTACACGAGGTCACAATGATTATAACATTAAATGAACCCATAACTCATTTTAGTTTCGATGAATTAATTAATATTTTAATTATACAATATTAGTAATTAAGAAAATCATAGCTTCATAATACGTAAGTTTTTTTTTTTTTTTTGAAGTATTCAGAAACTCAGGCCCGAATCTACGTCGCACCCACCGGCTCCACAGGACTGATGAGCCCACGGCTCAAAAAAGCAAAAAAATAAATAAAAGAAACCTATACTCAAATTTTAAAAGTTGAAAATATTTTTGTAGTGTTTCAGTAAAAATGTGAGGAAAATTAGAATCTCAACGCAGATTATGCATCGAGAACAACAGCGAATCTTAACTATTAGAAATAACTTACTAGGAGCCACCATTGAAATTACAAGATTGGTTGAATCTCGGGGGAGGGAAACAATGTAAAGTTATGGGAGACTTGTTTTCTTGCTAACGTAATTGAAGGGTAAAATTAGTTTAAAAAATTAGGATTAAAAACTCCACACAACTATCTAGAAGCGTTTAAACAGGCAAGTTAAAACCATAAAATTTTTATAATAATAAATGAGAAAAAATATTTGAGCAAATGAATTGAAAATATAGGTAGAAATGTTGAAGCAGTTAAAAATAAACAACAAGCACCCTTTTTAAAAAAGTTCATTATTGGGGGGGGGGGGGCAATCCAGTAAGCCGTTGGGAGCCCTGCTGATTTTTTTACAGGGAGGTCCAATATTTATAAACCCGGGTCTGCAGAAGTTATTTCTTTACCAATTTCACAGCAGTTACTAATTTGTTTTTAAGCCATGATTCAGTTGAGGTGACATTTTGATGCTACATGCAGTTTCCATTAATATCATGGTTTTGCAAAGAAACTACTATGTGATTTCTTTCATTTTTTATGAGCTGAAAAAGAAATCTATAATTTCACATATAACGTCCTGAACCTTTCTGACTATTTTAAGCACGTCTACACATTAAAAAAAAACTTTTAATTATTGATTCCATCAAAGAACAATCAATGAACGAATCGCGATATCACGTTCCCTTGAATTCGACACGAGTGAGTTAAATGTATTTTTCAACCTGGCCTTGGACTCCAGTATTACTTCTATAGCAAAAATAAATGTTTTTTTTTTTTTCAAAACATTCTGTGTGTGTTTTGTGCTCTTTTTAAATAACTGTAAAAAAAAATGTAATACAAAAGTCAATTTAAAATAATGAAAGAGTTAAAATAGATTATCCTCTTTGGGGAGGGGAAGGCACCTCCCTAAAATCCGCTACAGTTTATCATTGATTAATTTACTTTTTAACTTGTTTAGTTAGAAAATAATAATGTGCGTCATGTCATGATCAAAAAAAGTTAAAAGGTTACGTTAAATAAATAAACTGTTAAGATTTTTTTTTTTTTTTTTCCTCTAAGGATCGCATTTGTTTTGCGTTGAAATCTGTTCTCTCTGATGCCAAAATACGTGTCCGGTTATCTATCCACACGTTCAGCAGAAAAACCGAAACAATTTAATACGTAAATTTTTGTTCCATCCAATTTAACCATAGTTATTTTTGTAATAATTGGCATAATGAATTGCATATCATCTGATAAGAATAACTTACAGATTAGTCTAAGTCGTTCCTTAATATATTTAAAACAATCATCAACTTTTCAATTTTATCTGTAAGCTGTATTTGCGGAAAATTGAGATATAGTAGTTGTCTATGCTGAGAATTTTAGATATAACATAATATGCTGCTCTCTGTAGAAATTGAATGTAAATCATTTGATAGGTGTAAGAAGTAACATTTCTTGATAAACGAAAAATGATTTATATAGAACTAGCCCTTTGCGTCGACCAGCTGGTTCGCTTTCTTACGCCATTCGCCTTTCTGTGCAAGCAGCTACCTACGGCGGCTGTTTGGCTAACTTGTCATTTACCTTTTTACTTCAAGTTTGGCGCCTTCGCCGGATGTTTAAATAAATTTGGCAGCAGTATTAATCAATCCATCTCTTTCTTTTTTTTTTCTGCGATTCTCATTTTTACTCCAAGATTGCCTCCTTCGGGCAATCTTGGACTTCATTCGGCTATCTACCTTTACGATCTGTCTCTAAATTTTCTTATTCATCTCTATTTATTTTAATCTCCCCGCCAATTTCCTAATAAAAACTAAGATCACTCAAAAAACCGCTTTTTTATTTCAGTAGAGCATAAAAAAGTTATCTCCAAAATTCCACGTAATGTGCAAAAAGTAGCGTTTGACAAAGAAAAAAAAATTATCGCAGTTTTTATTGAATTAAATGCGCACAACTATGAAATGCAACGTAATATAGAGATGCAGCAAAACGTCCAGCTTGGGGGGGGGGGGGAGAAATAAATGCAATTGCTAAATAAAACAAAAAAAAGGAAAGAAAAAAAGCAAGCGATGCCGGAAAAACACGTGGTCATCACGTCATAAAATGTAGAAGTAAGCTGTATAGTAAAAAAAAAAAGATTAACATTGTTTACTGACTGTTACTGTTGGATTACTGACTTTTTAACATTGTTTGTGTTTAAGATTCCATCGTAAATATCAAATCGAAATCCAAGTAGTGACGTCAGAGGCAGAAAAGATTGGAGAACGCGTTTTTTCGACCGATGTGTGGAAAGACATGATGTGTTCGGCATTAAAAACATTGTAAAAAAAAAAAAAACTATTGCGTATTTTTTTAAGAACTTTTTTCTTCTGAAGAGGGCGAAATGTTTTTACTATTACCAACTTGAATTTTGGAAATGAGGCTTGATACTTCTCGCAGGATGATATTAGAAAAAAATAAAACCCAGGAAAAAATGCAAATTAAAAGTTTTTTCAAAAATTCATAAAAAATACAAAAATTGCTCTATCTTCAAAAATTTTTCATGCATCATATTTAAAATTAAACTTCCTACACTATAGTACAAAAAATTATTGTGTGGTGCGATTGGTTTGAGGTCTGTGAGGTAAAAAGTGAAAAAAAAAAAATTAAATAACTTTTTTTCTAATTGAAATATCAAAAATCGAAGCCCGAGGTGCACATCTTCGGCAAAAACTGCACCTGCATACCAAATTTCATATTTCTAAGCGTTACCGTTTTCCCGGGATGCGCGCCACATATAAACAAACAAACATGTTATTTCATGTTATTTTATGTATAGAATATAGTAGCTGCGTTGCACGCCTTTGCCCGGTGTGACGTCACTTGACACAATAAAAATTGGGTCAAGTGACGTATATTCAACAATCAGGCTTAAATAAATAAATTTAAAAAAATCATCATGCAAAATTTCCCTCCCAAACAATAACGACAAGTATTAAAATATTTTAAAGAAATTTAATCGAGAAAGATGGATTTGCGAAAGATGGAAAAGCGTAACCATTTAAACACAAAATAAAATAAATTTAAGGAATTAAAATGCGAAAGAAAATGGTTAACAATTTGAATGGAAATGAGATTTTTTGAATTTGATTTGAAAAGGCATGTAACTTTTTTTGCTTTCGAGATAGAAATTTAGTTTTTCGACAATAGGTCGAGATGGATCTAGAGTAAAAAATATCGGTTTTTCCAATGGTGTCATGACTTCGCTTTTAATTGATAGATTTAAGAAATAGGTTAGCAATTTCGTAAATTGTAATTCGCAACTCCAATAAACGGTAGGAGGTGCTGCAGCAACTGTATAATGGCGGATAAAAAAGGTAAAACAAACAAATGCCGTAACTTATAACTTGCTTTGAAGCTTAATGAATGTGGGAAGCTATCTTTTCTTTTCCTCTGAAATTGCATTCACCACAAACTGTCAGAAGCCTGTAATTTATCCCAAAGAAATCACGTTGAACGGAATGTTTTACCTTTTTCGGTAGTATCGTTAATCCCCGCAAGGTAGCGTATTCGAGCTCTGGAGTTACGAATTGAACAAGGAGTTTTGCACGAATGTATAATTTATGTCAAAATCTTTTTATTCTCAGTCACGAAAATAATTAACTACCAGTATTTTTCCGAAGTTGTTTAATATAACTACGTAATCCTCCTCTGCCAGTTTTAAAAAGGGTACTTGCCTGCTAAATGGCACGCAGCTTCTCCGAAGTTGTGCAGAATCGCTAGCAAGAGATTCTGAATACATAATTTTTGGAACTTGGGGCAGCTGATAGTCTTTACTTCGGCGCTCCACCAGTTGATAGAAGTGGAGATCAATGATAATACCGAGGAGTAATATGATTACGATCGAATGTTGCACTGCTCAACCTGTTTCTACGAAGTAAGGTAACGTCAACAGAAGCAGACCTACCCAAAAGAGCCATATTGCCAGTCCTAGTACGGTAGTGAGTGAAACAAAACAAACACTACATTAGTCTTGTATTTTTCGCCACTCCTCATGCCTGTGACATATTTGGTTTTATGTATTTTGCCAAGGACTGCCTGTTCTTATTCCAACTAAAAAGTGTCCCTTTCCCCTCTCACAGACAAAAAAAGTAAAAATTAAAAAGAGAGGAAGGAAAAGAAGAAAAGTAAAATTCCGAATTTGAAAAATTGGAAACACACATTTATTAATGTTAAAACTAGCTGCGTTGCACTAACTTACTCCAAAATAAAAGATGTGTAAGCAACGCATAATCTCACAAATAAGCAAAAAGGGCAAAAAGTGGTAGCCGCATGGCAACGGATTTTTATGAAATTTGGTCCACAGATTCCTTTTATGCCTGTATAAAAGCATTTAAAGTAATTTGGGTTCATATTTTTTATTTTAGTAGTTACATGCGATTGAAAATTTGGTCAGATTGAACAGCGTTCTCATGAATGCTAAATGTTGCATGTTCAAAGACTTTTATTTTATTAATTATTTAATATAAACATAAAAGTTACATATTGTTGCAATGTATGGAGTAGGGCAAATCATCATCTTTCAGTATTTTTTTCAAAGTTATTAAAGTTAACTTTTAAGCCAGTTTTAGAAATTGAAAATATTTCAGTTTTCTCTCATAATTAAGCATTTTATTTTTTAATCTCAAGCTTTAAGGAATGAATCAGCTTTGCTGAAATCAATAACCAATTACGTGCAAAGTATCATAAAAGAAATACTTTACTTTTAAAGTTGTATTTTAACTCCTTTGTCTTCAAAAACAATTTTAAACTCAGTGACATTTTGTAAAATGATGCTTTTTCCCTTTACATAGGCGAAAAATTCAAAAGAGGGAAACTTCAGACAACTTTCAAATTTTGCAAGAATACAGAGCAGTATTTGTACTATTTTTTTGGAAGAAACTCGAAATTGGTTTTTGATTTCAAAGCTGAAAATAAAATTCAGAACAACAGCATTTTCTTTTTTTTTAAATGTGAAATTACACGAATCCATAGAAATAGATAAACGACTAAAAGCCAATATATTTAATATTTATTTCAATTTTTAAAAAATATACTGGCATAATGTGAAAATTATATTTAAAAAAAAAATAGCAGATAATAATAGTAACTAACTAAATATTGAAATCGTTCTTCCAAACCTGAAACATAGCTTCAAACAATAAAAGGATATACAGTGGTCGCCCCTTATATGAATCACTAGCTTATTACCCGGCGTTGCCCGGGTGCTTTTCAATGCAACGTATCTTTTGGATAATCAAATGAATGAATGCTATCTAAATGAGCGTAAAAAATTGCATTCGCACCACTCTCTAGGCTCAAATCTTCAAAAGACTTTCCGTAGTACAGAAAATCAAGCATTTGCCGAAAAAAGTAGCATCAACTTAAAGCGAAAAAGTATGAGGCACGTTGTCTAGGATCTGTAGTGTCCACTGGTACGTTGTCTGAGGTTGAATCAGAAGGGCGGTACATAAATTGTCTTAATGCAAAGACAAATGATTGTCTTTTGTGGGACAACCTTTTACGTGATACTTCGAAAGAAAAGCATTGTGCCGCCTTTGTAGGTTTTGCTTTCCCCAAGACTTAAAAAAATGCAACAGTACTTTTCACGTACATTTTATTCGGAAATAAATCATTGAATGTTTCCTTAAAAAGAGTCGTGAGCTTACAAAAGAAAAAAAAAAAAAAAAAGGCAATACCTATTATCAGGCAAAAATATATACAAAATAGTCTTCTTGGACACAGATACAATATTTTCAGATTAATTTAAAATCATCCACAATGTCCAAAAGCTAAACAGAGAGTCCACCATACGGAAAATAAAGAATTCATTCAGTATTGTTAATAGACGATAACACTTCGTTTTATGGATTTTCCGGCGGTGTTTTTCGAATGAAGGTATCAAGTGATACGTTATTTTGTATGTTTTCAGGCAAGCACATTTCGCAGGAAAAGGTTGCTTACTATTAAAAACTTTACAAAATGTGTCTGCTTGCTCTTAACATGGAGATTTAGTGCCAAACCAAAGAGTAAAGTTGGATAAGTGTAACTTTCCTAAAAAGACGCACGTCAGCTACATTTTATTTTCTTATATTGACGATTGACGTCAAATTTCTATTTTCGTAGGTAAAAATGATAGTTAGAGAGTAAAATTAATGTCTTGTAACGATTTGAAATTTGTCAAGATTTAAGTTCTAGTTCAAAATTTTAAAACCTAATGCTTGCCGTAAATGTTATACATGATACCTCACACTGATGCAGGTAGAGAGAGCACGTATTTAAGTTTGCTGCTTTAGACAAATTATTCCTTAGAGAACACCAAAATTTTAATTTATTGAGACACAGTCGTCGTGAGTGGTGGGAATGGGTCCACTGACTACATTACAGTTGTTATTTTAAGTTATGTAAAACAATAAAAATGGAAGTAGGTGGACGTGAACTTATTGAAAGATCTATTTAAAAACCGTCAATTAAACTGCGTTATAGAGAAAGAAGTAGGCGTGCGCATTTTGGTCACTATCCGCTTTACATTTTTAAAATAAAATGTTTGCAGGCCATGAAATTAAAAATAAACGTCTTATTTCTACCTACAACGGTATAATAGACAAATCATTTGTTTATATTTTACAGAATCTTGTTGCATATTTTGTTCCTCTTATCCACAGCTTAAAAGCAAACGAAATGTATTTCACGTTTTAAAACGTAGTTTAAAAATTTTAAACTTAAATGATTCAAATTTTTCTGATCCATAAATTTAACCCAAAACTTTCTCATAAATATTGTTCTTAGTCCCCCTTCCAGCAGCAAGAAGAATTACATTTTTGAGTGAAACAACTGAGGAAGTAATATAAAGCTATCTATATCGAAAATAGTTACATCTCAAATGCATTTACAGCACTTAATCGACTGCTCTTATGACTTGTTGCTCGTGATAGAAAACGGAAATCTCACTGAAGATTGCAATCTCTTGAAGTTTAAGAAAGGTCCATTGTGGTTACATGTGAGATACAAAGTGTTTCACCTTATCCCTATACTGTTAAAGAGAGTTTAAGCTATTTACAGTGTCCATATATATCTCACAGCACTTCTTCAATGACGGTTGAAATGCTTAGTGGTAGCTATAAACTTCCAATAATTTTCGATTGTTTACAATAGCAGTTATCGCACTGAGCTTTATAATTGGAAATGTAGTTTTGTTCAACTTATTTCACGATGAAGAAAAAACTTCATATTGTGGCGCAATATTTCATCATGCCGTTTTGAATAATAATTTCTGTGTCAAAAGTTGCATCATACCCTCTAAAAAAATTGTTTATATAAAAAACGTAGCAATTTTTTGCAGTTTAAAACAGTTTTTAATTTAAAATAATATTTATTTGCATTTTTTCCGAACTTTAAACTCCAACCCTCCCAAACTGTATGAATTCCGCCAAATTATATTTCCGTGCAGTTTTGCGGATAAAAAAGGTGCACAACCTTTAATTTTAGCACACAATGGGAATCCTAGCATGGTAGTTTATGTGCATTAAAAAACATCATGACCCCCCCCCCCTTTGAAAGACAAATTCCAGCTGCGTTACTATGCACAAAAATGAATATCTTGCAATTTATTTGCTATATTAATATTTTTTACCCCTGTTCTTTGATGATGATAGCCTGGAGGTGTTTAACTTAGTTGAACCGAATTCGGTAAAGATCCGACGTAAATCATGGAACAGTATAAAGAACATATGCATGTTGGTTTTAAGGACCATACAACATTAAATTGTTAAAGCTTGTACACGGATAATCGTTCGGTTTTATTGCCAAACATGCTGGACGGCTGTAGCAAATCGGCATTTACGTCCAACGTTGAGAATACGTTTAGTGTTGATTGTATTTAAAATATCCCCTGGTGGCTATAAGTTGCTAATCATTTTCATTTGCTTCGAACCATGGTTCACAAATTTAACGATTGCAGTTTATCTTTGAAGAGGCATTTTTTACAGGTTTTTCATTCAGACCAAACTCATAACAATATGAAAATTCGTTATGTCGAAAACAGTCCTTTTATGATTAAAAATATAAACTTTAACCGCTTTGGATCTTTTTTAAATTCCAAAAACCAGCCTATATGAATTCTTGAGCAATAATTTACCTCTGTGCCAAATTTGGAAGAAATCCGACTAAAACTGTGGATTTGTATAAGGAACATACAAACATACCCACACACCCACAAACATCCATCCATTTTTATATGCATATAGATAGATATAGATATATGTTCTAAACAGTTTTGATTCCCTAAAGCGGCTGATTCAATAAAGTGGCTAGTTCAATAAAGCTGGATTTTGTTCTGTTTTTGGGATTTTGATTCATTAAAACGGCTGATTTAATTAACCACTGATTCATTTAATCGGCGTCCACTGTATTCCAAAATTTTTATAACGAACTTTTTTAGATACTTTAGCATAAGTACTGTCATAGGGAGGGGGGAGTCGGTGTGGCAATGGCATTTTTGAAATTTTTGTTTTTATCATTGAAAAAATTTAAATTATTTTCAGTTGCCATTTGTTTAGTGACATTCTTCAAATATTTGTTTCCCAACAATTTTGGAAAACTAACTCATGGATCATGTGATCTCCTAGTCTCGAACCGGAAGGGGGAATTTACGCCACAAATGATAGAGAGAGGCCTTGTTGTAACAAATTATGTATAATCTTTGTCATCTGGCAACTGTCTAGCGTTATACAGCTAGTGGCAGTTTCTTTTTAATCGTAGCAGGAAAGGTTAGTAAAGTTTTAATTTTTGTTTTATAAATGTGTGCTTTTTCCTTGAACGGAGGGGAGCAAAATCGATTGAAAAGTAGTTGAGAAAAATCACAACTCCTATTGTTAAAAGATAATGCTTGTAGATTTTCCTACAAATGAAATTTAGTCGGCGCTTTCCGTATGTTAGATTTCGCTCAATGTAAACTCCTCATTTTACTTAGCTATTTTTTTCTTCTGTTTTCACTCCGCGTAACCACTGATATCAGTTATTTTATGTGCCTATAACTTCAATGTTCCAAATGATTTTTTAAAAAAAAATAGGTATAGCTCAAACTGTTTTAAGAAGCTTTGATTTTTATTTGTGATTTCGTATTTCTCAAAATTTTCAGTGAATTTTGATCCCAATTCTACTAAACAATGAATACTTTTCCACGTATCCTCGCTGGTTATTTTCGTTTTATACCATGATATAGTTACAGTTATGGTAACTTTTCGAAATTGCGATTCTAAGTGCGTTGAAATCATATTTTTCCTTAAGTACGTTTCTTATAACGAGATACAAAAGTCTAGGGTTAAAAATCCCTGCTTAAATATTTGCGACGCTCTTTTGATCAGCATCTTTCATAAATTATGATTCCTCTTGTTGAAGTAACCACAAGCAGACCCCAAAGAGTTCCTATTTTCCCTACTTTTTCCTACTTTTTAGAGCTCTCTCCTTATTTTCCTACTTTTTCCTTTTTTTTCCTACTTTTTCTTTCTTGAGTATAGCACTCTTAAATGTGCATTGATTCTTATTTTTACAATGCCTTAGGTGAATTCCAGCTAACATGAAACCAAGAGGTCAGAAAATCAAGTTAAACAAATCCCTAAGAGTTATATATCATTGGAAAGCTTATAACCCCTAGAACAAGAATCTAGTGTTGCTTTTTTCTCATATTAGGCTAACTTAGTGGAGGAAGAAGTGATAAAATGTCTATTTTTTGTGTTTTTTTAGCAAGTAAAATGATCATTTTTGTACCTAATTAGTAATGCAAATTATGATTCTAAATTTAAATGGAGTAAATTTAATATTGATATAAAAACTATAAAAGTAAAATAAAACCATGTTTGGGCTTGTTTGGAACATAAATAGTCTAATTAGGGGCATAATTACAACATTATGTATTATATGTAATGTCCGTTGCAAAAAGGTAAATAAATTCTCCTCACATTGTGAAACATTTTTTAAAAAGTTTTGTTCTTAATTATTTTCTTTATTTTTAGGTTAAAGAAACTATAATTCCCAAAACTTATGTGATTATAATAAAAACCATGCAGAAACAGGCATGTAACGGACGTTACATAAGTTTGTAACGGACGTTACAACTTGAATGTAACATCCGTTACATATTTTTAAATGCAATTATAAAAATGTATTCTGCACATCAAACAATTCATGAAGTCCATGGTTGCCAGCATGTAGCCAAGGTTGGACTGGGTCCTGAAAAAGGCACATGCCAATGGGGGGGGGGGGGTATAGACAATCATTTTCAGGGAGCGAATGGCTAATGACTAATTAACATAAAACGAAATATATATATATATATATATATGTATAGAATTGAGGTACGCCTAATTTTTTAAATCGTGATTAAAGGGGTTGTAATTAGAAGCGTTTCAAGTAAAAAGAATGGGGAAAAAGAATTTTTACCAGCATTTTGGTTCTACTCAAATTGTTCAGCGATTGATTCAACTGTGGACTCAAGAACTATTTCTAACAATCATTTAGATCCTCAATGATACTTTTTTTTCCTTGTAAGAAAATATGCAATATCAAGATGGCATCTCTTCTTACCAGTTTTCGTATCAAATGTGATGAAATAAGCGAAGAGAAAGATCGTTACAAAGATTAAAATTGTAAATACAGTTTGAAGATAAATAGTGACGTACTCAATATTTGATAAGGAGGTTTAATTTTCTGTCATAAATAGGGTGCTAGGGGCTGTAAGCCTTAGCTAAATTTTGCAAAATTTTATTTCTGAAAACAGCTTGCTATGATCTTTGATGATATTAGGCGGGGGAAGAGAATTTCGGAAGCTCTTATCCAGAATTTTTTTTAAACTGAAGTCTTTTAAATCATGATGGTTGGCCATCTTTGGTAGTGTCAAGGAGACGGATTGGTGATTTCTTCCTCAAGCACTTCTTGATATTGAAACAACAAAAACAAAATTTTAGACAATTTTAAATATGTTGCCATGAAAAGGGAGGTGTGAGAACTCTCCCCAATCACATTTTTAGAATTGAAGCTCTAAAAACAATTGTCGGGACCATCTTTGAGGTAGGAAAAGGACAACGTTCAAAATTCTCTCCCCCTGGAAATGTTTTTACATTGAAATTCTGACCCAATATTAAACTATTTTTTTGTAATGTTGGTTGTCAATGCTTAAAAAGTCTGGTGACAGGACTTGAAGAGTAGTGAAACTTAGTACCATCCATGAATCTAGTCACATTGACTCAAGTTTGAAGGTTAGGAGATTGTTCAGACCCTTTGAAGATGGAGAAACTCAAAATTACTGACCAGCAGGGACAGATTAAGAGGGAGTCCATGTTCTCCTCCCTCCAAACCTTATGAGCTTTGGAATTTTTTTCGGAGAGGAAAAAATATATTTAAAAAAATGAAGAAAACTAAAACAAAATAGTGAATCTTATCAGATGTGTTTTATTTTAAATAAATTTAACAGATTAATGGTGTAGATTGTGCCATTGATTTTTTGGGGGGAAGGTATTAATTATCTATTTTGGTTTGGGCTCTCTTGTGGGCCTCTCTTGGGAGGATGGACACCTGTAAGAATTGAGCTAATTTGAAAATGCTCCTCCCCCAAATGATCTGGCTAAATCCGCCACTGTCTGCTAAACATCGGAAACATTTATATTTATAAGAATTATATTAATAAGTTGTTTTTAATGGTGAGATATATCCTGGCCTAGTCCAAGAAATAATTAAGGGTACAGATCGGGAACTTTTCTACACTGGTCTGAAAAGAACTTCAAATGCAGAATGGTACAAGGTAAATCAAGTTTCCCGAAAAAACTGCTCCAGTGAGGCTAGTTTCAGCTCAAGGGTTATTTTCATTTAATGTGAATAAAAGGCAAATATGTTTTTAAATTCATGAAATGTAAACATTCTTTTTAGTGAAGTAAATGTCACAAAATTATCATTGTGATCAAAAGTGTTTGTCGAAGGTTATTTTTTTAAATATTATAATTAAGTTATAGGTTTAACTTTTTACAATTATTGTATGAAATGATTGACTATGACTTTGATTTTATTATATGATCTATAAGAAGTTAAGATATCACCTTTCAACTATTAATTTATCATTCAGTACATACATACAACATGTCCGTGTCATACAGTGTAACATCCGTTACAGCCCGTAACGTCCGTTACAGAGATTTAAAAAAATTTTATCACAAAAGAGAATAACTGAATTTTAATACCAAGTTTCAAATAAATTAGAGGCATGTTTTGGGATGTTAAATAAAAAAATTTGAACAAATTTACATAATAGATTCACAGACTTTTTAATCTGATCATGCCATAGCACAAATCATGTTCCACTTTATGTAACGTCCGTTACAGTTAAATATTATTTATTTTTTGTTGCTTAAATACAAAAATAAATTTTGAAGTCTGGTCAAAGTAATCTTCAGTCTTGATTTTATCAAGAAAAAATAACTTGCTCCTATTTGGAAGCATTTATATGCATCTCATAATCTTTTTATAACTGATTTTGCGTGTGAATGTAACGTCCGTTACGATGGAATTCACCCTTACCGATAATTTTCTGCACGTTTCAATTTTGAAAATCAAAAGAAACAAGCGGATTCTGAGCTTTTCATTGACTGGCTACAGTAATGTCTGGAAGGAATGTCACCGTGGCGTCTGCGCGTTTAAAGGTTAAATTTTCGTGATTTTTTTGCCGTTGCGACGTTTATGATCGACTTTTTTTTTTTATCGCTTTGACTTCAGTCCTACTGTTTTAACGAAACAATAAAAAAATAGATACTGGCACATTCTGATGCAATTATACATTTTTACCCGTCAATTAGAAGCTTTAATTAAAGTAAACGGCCAACTGTTCAAAAAGTGCGGGAAAAGCCAAATTACCTATTCACCAATTTTTTGTATAGTTGATTACAAGTGAAATGGAACTCTATCAAAACAAAAAGGCAATGTAAAACCTTAAAAGGAACGTAAGGATGCAAAAACAAAAAACCTGTACTCTGTGCATATTTTATTGATGTTAGTACAAAATAAAGCGACAGATAACAGAAATTCGCGGACACGGACCGCTTTGAAAATAATCGAGGAAACTAACATTTTTCATACATAAATATGATTATTATTCATTCTAAATCGTAAACATGATTATAAAATTCATAAAATTTCATTTTCTTTCCTTGTCAAGACTGTATTTGCAAAAAAAAAAAAGCACACACACATGAAACTTAGATGGGCAAAACGTTCCCGATTTTTGGAGAAAAATTGGAAATCAATTTAAATGCAAGATTCCGTTTTTATTTCATCATTCTTAAACGTTAGGGGATAGAACCACAAGCAGATATGTTCTGCATTTTTTTTTTTAATAGATATTTTCTACTCTGATATATCATCAATATCAAGGAGTTGCTCATCATTTTTGTGTGCTGCGTTTTTTGGCAATGCGGTATTTCTGAGCATTTCAAGTTTTTTTGGCAGACTCGTACTCTTTTCAGGGTGCGGCATTAATACCGATATAACGTATCTACTATAAGTTATTGTACTCAGGGTGCCTGATCAAAGGGAGGGGGAGGGAGAAAGAGATATATGCAGGCATTAAATGCCAGGTGCTCCCCCCTCAAAAAAAAGAACATTAAATACAAATAGTACAGCTGTCACTGGGGTGCTGAAAATATGTTTAAATTCACTATTTGACTGAAAACCATTTGGACAAGTATATAAATGGAAATATAGGCTAAACGAGTTATGCATTCAGCTGCAACACTTATAATAATTGACGATTATTTTTACAAATTAGAACCTAAAACAAACAGAACCCCCCTCCCCCATTTACGCTAACAGAAAATATACTCGTTATAATTTGTTTTTTTTCTTTTCAAAATGTTTATTTTCAATTTGCGTGATTTCAAAAACTAGATATTTTGTGTTGTTACAGAAGAAAGATTTCGAAGAACCTTCTGGATTCACTCGTTCAGATTGGTAAAATTGTAAAAATCTTTTAACTGTAAAAACTGACAAATTTTCGTAAAAATTACAAAAATCTGCAGGTAAGAGTGAATTACATACAGGGCCGGATTTGCCTATAAAATAAACAAGCTATGGCTTAGGGCCACTACTTTGAAATGAGCCCTTACCTCGCAAAAAATTGCATGATTCACTCCTTAGAAAATGGAAAGTGCTTGAAAAAACTAATTTCATTTAGCTCTAAAGCCTTGAATATTTGGGAACGTATGATTACAAACCTTAAATCTTAAAATTTCTAACAAATGGTAAGGGGAGGAATGCCAAAATATGTCGAATTCAGCTCCTTGCTACATCCTGCATCAAAAGAGTAAAAATCATGGTTCTTTCGTTTGTAACACATTACTTGAAATTAGGGATGCACCGGATAGTGATTTTGCCGGATACCGGATATCCGATGCCCCCTTACCTGCCGGATTCGGATATCCGACGGATATCCGGCATTTCGATTGCATTGCATGTTCGCATATTTTTCTACAACGCCGTTTCAAAACAATAAATCAAACTTGTTCCACATATCATTTCTTTAAAAACATGTTAAGTACATTCAAATGTACTTTTTTAGAGCCTCTATATTTTAATTTAGGAATTGTGCTATGTATAAAATGAAACATTAAAATATTGTTTTATTTCGACAGATTTTTTCGAAAGAGACAAACTTTCGGCAAAAATTAATTCTGTATGTAATGTACACATGGTTTAAACTTTTAATTATCCATAGTTGAAATCTTAAAGGTCGTATAATGAGTCGTATTTGTTATTAGATTTGCATGACGTATAGAAATTTTTTTAAATTTCATCATAAAGTAATACATTTTCTTGTTTCCAATTTAGAAATAACAAAAAATAAAACTTTGCTTTGAAATCATTTTTATTACAGATAATACACATTAAAAATTTTTCTAACATACAAGTTAAAAAAAAAAAATTAAAACAGGGCCAGTTTGACTCAAAAAATAAATAAATAAACTTAAATAATCAACTTAAAATTTTATTTTAATTCCAGAAATAAAGGTACATTTTCTCTAAAGATGCAAATTAGCATCTTAAATTTAGCATCCCCCCTAAGAGCAAGGGCTCAACCCCTAAAAACCATAAATATCCCCCAAATAGAAAGCCCCCCCTAAAAAAAGAGAAAATACCTCTAAAACACTCCCCCCCTAGGTGGGCAACCCAGCTAACAAATTAATAAACTTATGCTAAAATAATCAACTGAAAATTTTACTTCAATTTCAGAAAACAAAGATTCACTCTCTCTAAAGATGCATTTTGTACATCGTAACAGAGTTTTATGTTGAATAATACAGCTTTTTTTATGCAAGAAACGGTAATATATAGTTAAGAAATGGTTCCAAATAGTTTGAGAGGTGTTTACAAATGCCTTAAATTTTTTAGTGTGTTTCTAAAAATCCGAATTCATACATTTTTCTACTACGCTAAATTTCAACTTTCGCGAGAGGAGTAGTGGAATGCATTCCTCCCGCACGTCGGAACTTGACTGTATTTTAATTTTCAACATGGCCGCTCCTCCAACTTCAAGCGCTTTGATATGAACCATTTCAAGGTCGACTTTTCACTTCAGCGTGTTAAAGCAGAGAGAGGGAGGGAGAAATTATTGGGCAACATACCGTCAGCAGATTCGCGAAGGAGAGGGGGGACGACGACGACGTGGGGGAATGCCAGAAGCTAGGTTTGAAGAGGAATGGTCGTTTTTGAAGCAGCAATTAAAAGAGAAAGCATCATCGAAAAGTTTATGAAACAGTGAAAGCTTCAACTGAAATTTTTGCAAAAGTAAATTCAAAATTAAACCCTCATTTGGTACCGGATAACCCCACATCAACCCCGGATATCTCTCACATTTTTACCGGATAACTGCCCGGATATCCTGCAAAAAACTGTCGGATATCCGGATCCGGAGAAGCTTGCCGGATCGGATACCTCATAGTTCTGGATAGTTAAAAAATCAGCCGAATAAGGCCGGATACCGGATAGTTACCGGATATCCGGTGCATCCCTACTTGAAATAAATTTTTCTGACTCACATGTTTCATATCTTGCTATTTATTAATCCCGAATGCAGTATTTTGGAAATTCTTTTGTATTGATTGCTTTTATCTTGTTTCTACTGCATATTGTTAATCTGTTTAGCTCAGAAAAAAAATAAAATTAATACACTACCTCCATTCCTTTTCGTTTTCTGCACTGCTTATAATTTAAAAAAAGGTTATTGTAATGAGAATTCTAACGTTTATTTTTTCTTTTAAACTTAAAATAGCTGTTTTTTTTACAAAGTTTGAACAATACTGTACAACTGTGTAATCTAGTACTCAATTTCAGAGACTGGAAAATGCAAATAAGGTGCCTTAAATTATTAAATGTTCTAAAATCCTTGAAAAGAATTGGCGCAGTATAACCTACTAGGGCTCTTGTGCCAAAACACCCAATCTAACCAACCAAGACTTGAAAATAATTAGACAAGTTTTTGAAACTCCTAAGCAAAGTGTGCTTCAATTTTATTTCTTATGAAATGTATAAATTATGAATTGTTCAAATAAGTAGTATGTTACTCTCATGTTACTTATTTTCTAGATCTGTACACCATTTCTTTTAAAGCATTAACTTGCATCACAAAGCACATTTAAATCATAAAAATTAAAAAGAAAATTATTTGTCTATTTTTCCCCGAGATTTTTGTCTATCTAATTAACCCTTATAAGACTTCAAAATGCAGAATTTTATATCCATTTTACAAAATTTCCTCCAGGGGAGAAACCCCCGACCCCCTTAAATTGGAGATATTCTATATCCCACTTAAAAGGGAGCCCTGGGTCATCTCTTCATACCAGTCACCCCTCTTAAGGTCAATTTAAAAAGGACAGCATGAAAACGACACACAAAAAAAAGTAAGACCAAAACATGGGGGGGGGGGGGGGGCAATAAAAATGTTGCTCAAAAAGGATCCTGCCCCCCCCCCCCCCCAGGAACTCGGTTCTAAATCCGCCTATGTATAGCAGTGTTTTCCTTCAGTAATGCACGCATTCATTTAATTGCAAATTTTACTGATGTTTATAACAATGAAATTTTCAAAATTGTTGCTACAAGAAACAAAAAAGTTTTGAATTTTAAGAACTTAAATTATTAATTTTTAGTGCATTTTTGGTCACTATTCTTGCAAGCCAAAAGATAGTCAAAGAACGAAATTAAGATATTTCTTCTATGGCAAAGAGGGAGAGAGTAACCAAAATTCTCTCTTCAGTTGTCATATATCTTAGAAGTAATGTAATGTAATGTATTAGAAAAATATGGATAAAATATTTTATGTTGTAAACTGTCAATAAATAGTAAAATACTTTTATTTTCATGTAGTCAAAAATATATACTATCAATAGTGCAATATCATTATTTTCGTCTGAAATGTTCTATTAACTTGTAGCAAGTTGATGAAAACTATGAAAAATAAAAATGAAGTACTGAAAACTTTCTTACAACATTCGCTTTTTCGACAAAGGCCTATTTTACCAATGAAAAAAGATAGGAAAACAAAAATCATTTTAAAATTATTCATTGGAGTGAAAAACTCAAACAGCTTTGTAAAGGAATACATTTCAAAACCGTTTTAAGATTCATGTTTAGGCTAAGAGAAAACATAAGAAAAGAAAAAATACCAGATTCCAATTTAAACTCTAGTGTCGATGGCGCTAAAAGAATCGAGGGGCCACCTAAAGGGAACCGATATTTGAAAGGTATTTTTCTAATGAGGGGTGTCGTCAAATATTTTTTGAGAGAATCTCTAATAGTGGTACATTGTAATGCCTTTTTCTACGAAAAAAGAAAAAAGGGGGCAGTACTTACCATAAAAGAATTAAAATGTACCTTGAAGTTTTGGAGAAATTGAAAATGATGGTTAATTTGAATTACAGATTTTTTTTTTGTCCGAAGATTGCTGCTCAAACTACTGTGTTTGGATAGAAAATAATTTACTTTTTGCAGGGGACAGATTCGACCTTGATCTCAATTCTAAGACCATGGGATCAAGGGAAGGAAACACAAAACGAACCCCAATAAAGATTTATCACCCCATCCGAGTGGTCAGAAAGATGGTGGGAGGATTTGAATAGTGGTCGTTGTTTTAATGAGTTTTGTTAGTTGGTGGTGGGGAGTAACATGCAGGAAATAAGAAAAAGAAGTAGAAGGTAAGAAAGTAAACGAACAGCGAACAGTGTAGGAATCAACTGAATTTTAGATGGTTCCCCAAATGTTATAGATAAAACAGTTTTTGCTGGACAAGGGGTGTCATTTTCTGTTCGTTTTCTTGGTAGATCAGCAGCTCTGTTTTGGTCCAAAATCTTTTCTTCTTTTTTTGTCATGAATGAGTAAGACCGGAATGTTTTGTATGCGCAATTATTATTCTCAAATATTGAGGGGGACTCTTGTCGAGTGAAAATATTGCGGGGACGTGTCTCCCCTGTCCCCCGTGCCAACGACTCCGGCGGTCCAAGAAACTGACACATTCATAATATTCTTAACATAAAAGGGAACATTAGCCCGCTAGTTTTTGAAATTAAACTGAAACAGCACAGGTTATTTTATGGGTATTTTAAACTTTTTGAAACTACTTCATTATGCATCCTAAACATTTCTGCATTCATTAAATAAACTGCATTTATTTTAATTATTTATATTTAACTATTTTTTACTATAACATTATGATGGGAACTATGCATATTTCTTCTCAGAGGGTCAAAATGACCCCGCCTTATATATAGGTATACGAAGACCGCCGTAATTCTAATGTTAATTTCCCTCTTGGTCAAAGTATTATTTGCAACGTATCTCATCAACACTGTAAATGTGTATGCACAGAAAAGAAATAGTATAATGTCATTCAGTTAGTGGATATATTTAAAGTAAAAATTTTAATATATTTTCATATAATCCATGTATATATATATACACACACACACATATATATAAATACATGTAACAAATTCAAAAAAAAAAAAAAAAAAAAACTTTCAATAAAAAATCTCAAATTTAGCAGAAAAGAAAGTTTAAAAATTTGATTTAACTATTTACAAAAACCATATTTTACTCAAAATTAATGTTTGCCAGATGATTTGACTAATTTAGATAATTTTTGTGTTCTGAACAAAAAAAAAAAAAGCTACTGCCTTCTTTTGAAATTGTAAATTTATGTTTAAAAATAAAAAGGAACGTGGATGGCATATATATGGGTCATTCCATGTCGACTAAAAAGCGAGTGCTCATAGATTATAACAATATTTTGCAGGTTCATACCCATTTGGTATAAAAAAAACCAAATTTTGACCCTCTAGCTATTGTAGTTTTTTTGCCACTGCGCCGCTCATAAAATTAAACATGTTAAACGATTTGCAGAATCTATGACAAAAAAGGCTACATATGCGTGGATTTAACAAATCAATCTCATTTCTAAAGCGAAGTGTGAAATTTCACTCAATTATCAAAAAAATGTCGCAGCAGAGTGAGGAGTAAGGCGTCTTTACGCTCGAGGGTCACTCATGGAGCTGATTTTCAATGGCACTGGGAGGGAGGGGGGGAGCGAAGTGAATTTTTGACCATAGTTATTCAGAAAAAAAGCTGTTTTGATTTTTTTCTTTTTCTTCTCTTTTTCTTTTTTCTTTCTTTTTTTTCTTGTATCTTTTCTTTCTCTTCTCTTTTCTTTCTTTCTCTCTCTCCCTCTCCCTTTTTTGAGACAAACATTTGGGGGGGGGTTGTCCCCCCCTTAGCTACGCCCCTGTATAAGGGGTTGAAATTTTAATGTTTTACTCCACCGGCTCATACTTACTTGCCTGACTATAACTCTGGAACAAATAACGTTAGAGACTTGAACTTTATATATTTTGAAAGTTTACCTTAAGAGCTTTAAAGTGATATATTACATGATACAAAAATACAGTTTTTCATTTTGAAGATCATTTGAATTGACCTTTGACATTGAGTATTTCCAAAAGTTGTAATTTTGAAAATCTGAAAAAAATATATTTTGTATACACTATTATTTTCATTATTTGTGCCAAGTTTCATGTTGGGACAACACTGGGATCATGCATAATTTATCAATTTTTCATTTTAAAGTCATTTAAACTGACCTTGGACCTTGAGTATTTCCAAAAGTTATAATTTTAAAAATCTGAAAAAATATATTTTGTATACACTATTGTTTTGTTCACTTGTGCCAAGTTTCATGTTGGGACAACACTGGGATCATGCATAATTTATCAATTTTTCATTTTAAAGTCATTTAAACTGACCTTGGACCTTGAGTATTTCCAAAAGTTATAATTTTAAAAATCTGAAAAAATATATTTTGTATACACTATTGTTTTGTTCACTTGTGCCAAGTTTCATGTTGGGACAACACTGGGATCATGCATAATTTAAACTTGAGTGTTACTGCAAGTGGCCAAAAATCAATTGCCATCAATTGAAAGTTCAATATGTGTGCCCAAATGTGTCATAACCATGCTGATAGTACAACATAAGAAAAATGAAAAATTCATTCAATGTGATGTACAATGAGTAAATTATATAAAATAATTATACAAGTTATCCATGCAGTCAAACTTAAAGTTGGCATTGTCTTCACACGAGGCAACTTCGTAGATTCAATTTTTCTTCTAAAAATACTCCACAATGCTGTTAAAACTGAACCGAGTTGACTCAACAAATTTACTCGTGTGTAGAGTGAATGCTTGACAATGTCCCGAAGAGTTGAATCAACTAAAAAGTTGATTCAACTCATCGGGATGAGAACCTTGTTGTTGTCTTGTGCCAGCAAGGCTGGCAATTTGGGGTGCGCTGCTTCACTTTTCCAACTGTACTGTACCGTATTTTCGGGATTAAGCGCCGCACCCAGTATAAGCGCCGCATCGAAAATTATCGTCGCCGGAAAAAAAAAATTAATGTACGCGCCGCACCCATTATAAGCGCCGCGCCCGCTATAAGCGCCGCATCCAACTTAACGCAACTTAAAAGCGCAATTTAGACGTTCAGAAACTTGCAATAAAATGAAAATAAAATTTAAAAGAATATAATTAACATAACTATATTATTATTACTATAATTAAAATTTTCGTACTTTGGGAGGAGACATTGGTTGGTTATCCAGAGCGCGGGACGCGGACCCTTCTCCTCATGGCGCTCCACGTTTTTTTAAGTGGTCGGCGCCACTATAAGCACGCTTTTTTCAGTGGGTCGCATCCACTATGGATCGGCGATTCAAAATCCTTCGAAATCGCTGTCCTCGCTGTCGGACGCAAATAGTCCTAGAAAGTCTGCATCGAGCTCCGGGCTGTTTTCCTCGTCATCGGAGCCATCGTCCTCCGCAGCAACATCCGGGACTCGGGGAATGATCTCCGCCTCGGTGAAGCCGGAAATTATGGTGCTCGGCTTTACCGCATTCCAAGCTGCAGCTACCCACTTCGCCACTTCCGCGAACGACGCTTTCTTCAGGTTGCCGCCTTTCGTGTATTCGTGCAGTCCGTTCACCATCCAGGACTCCCATTGTTGACGCATGTGGCTCTTAAAACTGTGATTGGGGGCCAAATCCAAGGGCTGCAACTTTTTTGTAAGCCCACCTGGTATGATGGCCAGGGACGCCAAACATTGCCGCGCCGCTTCCTTCACAGGGTCGGTCTTGTGCGCCGCCATGGAGTCCATAATCAACATTCCACTTGGTTGGAAAAAAGCGCCTTTCCTTTTTCTCCAAACTTCGTTAAACCAGTCTGACATCAGGGCCTCATTCATCCACCCCTTCTCGTTGCAGCGGATGACAACGGTGGACGGGAAAGACTCCTTCGGGACCGTTTTCCGCTTAAAAATCAGCATAGGCTTCAGCTTCTCTCCGCTAGCCGTGCAAGCCAAAACACACGTGAATGATGTTTTTTCATGCCCCGTGGTTGTAATGGCGACGCTCTTCTCACCGGTAGATGTGACAGTCCTGTTGGGAGGGCAGTCGAAAGTCAAAGGGACTTCGTCCATGTTGATAAGCTGATGAGGCTGAAAGTTGTTTTCTTTCTTCAGCTTCTCGACGTAGTCTAAAAACTTTTTTTTCTGCTCCATCCAATCAGCTGGAAGACTCTGCCCCACAGTTGTTCGCTGCCTGACGGACAAATGATTCCGCTTCATGAATCTGAAGCACCAATTCGCGTTGCCTTTGAAGTTGGAAATATTCAAATTAGCAGCGATGCACCTGGCTTCTATTCGAATCCGGACAGTCGAAACGGAAATTCCTTTAGCTCTCTGCTCCACTACCCACTTCTTCAGGTCCCGTTCTAAATCCGGCCAGTGAGCTGATCTTCCTCGTCGGGCACGTTTTGTCTTCGGCATCGCTTCGATCGTTGATTTTTCGGACCTCCAACGCCGAACACATCTTTCATCAATTCCGAATTCCCGGGCAGCAGGACGATTTCCGATCGCTTCAGCCTTAGCGATAACTTCCAACTTGAAAGCTGCAGTGTAACTCTTAAGTCGTTTAGTAGGAGCCATTTCAGATGAAACTCGATGTAAAAACTTTAAGAAAGAAAAGAACGCACGAACGACAGCAAAAGCGACGATGTGAGTGAATAAAATTGGGGATGGGAGACGGAGAAACAAGTTTTCAATTAGTAGGTCACTTGACCACCCCGAGCAACCCACTTTGTTGAAAGGGGTGATTCCCCTTTAGAAAACTGGAAGTTCCACCCCCCTCCCCTGCTAGTCTTGCTAACAAGCTCCTTTCCTTGACCCTCCGTCCCCCTTCGCTTCGATGAGGCTTCCTCGCCGCTCACGTCATTCAGCGCTCACGTGGTTTAGCGTTTCTCTCTATGGTGCAACACCAGCAATCGCTGACTCACCTCCCCTCATGGCTACCCCTCTTTGCTTTGCTTGTCGCTCATTTCGCAAAACGAAAGGGAAAAGTGTGGCGCCATCTATTGGTAAAATGTTCAACTTTTTTGCAAACTCGGATTTTTTTTAAAACTTGATCGGGGAAAAAAAAAAAAAACACTATACCCGCCGCTCCCATTATATGCGCCGCATCCACATTTTTGAAACTTTTTTTCTTGTATGCGCCGCGGCGCTTAATCCCGAAAATACGGTAATTTGGTGTGAATCTGTAAGTCAATCTGCAGAGGATATTTAAAAACGAGCAAATATAATTTAAAAATTGTTATACATTTCTAATTTATCGTCTGCCAAACATTGCTATATCATTATTTTTCAATTTATTGTCAAACATCCGTTGCATGAAACATTAAATTATAGCCGGTCCCCTAATTGTCCCAATATGAAACTTCGCACAAATAAAGAACACAATAGCGTGTATAATATATATATTTTTCAGATTTTTAAAATAATAACTTTTGGAAATATTCAAGATCAAAGGTAATTTTGAATGACTTTCAAAATTTAAGATTGCATTTTTGTATCATGTAATATATCATCTCAAAGTGTGTTTTAAGAGCTTTAAAATGGTACCAAGTTTTTGTCTGTAGCGCAATTAGAACAAAAGTTATGTGTGTTCAAAAGCCACTCCGTTTACCAAAATTCAATTTTTTTAATGACCCCCAATCAAAGAATATTTGTATTAAAAATTTAAAAATTTGGATTTTTACTTTTATTACCAAACACTATCTATGTATAAAATTTGAGAAAAATTGGAAGGGGTCAGCTTGAAAATCTTATTTTTTTGATTGATTTGATATGGAATGACCCATATCTTTTATGGCTTCATCATTTTTTATGTTTCCTAAGAAAATATAGCTATTATAAATACATTTTAATTTGCAAAAAATCCATTTTTTTCTTTAAGCAAGTATTTCTCCCCACTCAAAATTTCCAGACATTTTATATCTCTATCTGCTTTCCGCCAAATACTCAAACTAAAGTTCTGTGTTTGTGTGTGTGTATGTATTTGTGGCCAACTTTAAAGTTGAAAAACTGACTTATGGGAAAATTTTAGTCTTAAATTTGCATTTTTTGATTCTTCTATTTTTTTTTCTTTTGTGTGTGGATTTTGTTAATGGTACAAATTTATCCAAAATAATAGTAAACCTAAGTAAAATCATTACTTTCTACCTTGTCCACAATAGAAAAATTATATGTATGGGCTTTATTCCCTATGCAAACAATAAAACCTTTTCTTCTCAATGCAAGTTACGAGCCTTCTACAACCACACAAAATGATGAATAATTTCTGAAAGGGAAAATTACAGTATTCAATCACGAAATGTTTTTGTGAACGGATCAGAGATTTTTGTTAGTCCTTTCCTTATAAGAGATTTTCATTTTAATGCACATATAATTCATGAAACTTTTAAGATATGAGGTAGTGAGAAGCAAAGGGAAGGGATGCAGAATTAAAAATTTGGAGATAACCAGTACAAATGGTAGGTGAATCCCTCCTCTGTCTTGGGGCAAGAGATAGTACTAGGAGCCCTGGTAGGTGCTGCTGTACAGCATGATTTAGAAAAAAAAAATCAGTGAAAGCCTATCTAAGACATAATCTCTATATGCGTTTTACTCAAAACTTGAAGGTGTCCACTTACATCCCCTTGCTTCTCACTGCCTCATATAACAAACCAAATTTATCTAACAAAATATTTATTTTAACCATGATTTCATCTTAACCATGGTTGTATTGAGCAAGTTTAACTGTATTTGAATTATTTTGTTGACGATTTGTGCTTTACTTAAAATTGTATTGTTTATTCGAATAATTGATCCAAGAATTTTTAATCATTCTTCATGTTTGTAATTTACTATTTAACATTTTTTTTTATTTCCAGGTTTGCTTGTTTGAAGCTTAAATGCCATAAATAATGCCAGCCTTCAATGTTCATGTTTTAGTTGCCTGGTTTTATGCTGAGCACTCAATATTTCCAAATTTTTTTGATTTTTACTATGTTAAGCAATAGTTATTTTGGACGCAATTAAAGATTTTATATTAGTTTTGCTACTTGGCATACTTGATCATTCAAAATGGTGCAGAAATATCAGTCACCAATTAGGATATACAAATACCCATTTGAGCTTGTGATGGCGGTAAGTACATTTAGGAAACTAATTTGCTATCATTGTTTGTGGTTGAAATTTCTGACCAATTGTATTAAGTGTCCTTCCTCTCTATTTCTTTATTTTTCATAGCATATATTTTTCTCTATCACAATCAGAATTACCTTCTATAGGGGGGCGGGGAGGGGATGTCATAAAAGTTCTTACATGTGTAAAAACTACTCACTATCATATTGAAATTGTGCATGTGCATCTTGATTTTCATACAGTGAAAAAAATTCAGAGCAAGATCGCAATTTATGAGCTAAAGATTCCCAGATCTTTCTTGAAAATATATTATGGCACCAAAATTTTTATTAACTCGACACGTTACTGTTACCTTGCCCCAGTTTATATATGTTGCTAAAAGTCTTCATAACTAAAAGTCCTCTTATCTGTATTTTCAAAATGGTATTCTATGATTTCACTCCAGTTAGTGCATTAGCATTTCCATAGTTGAGATTATGGCTTGGTCAACTTATTTCAGCAAATAATTGTTTTTGGTTACATTAGCAATGCTGAAAAACATTATTTTTACCGCTTTTCATTTCATATTTCCAGAAAATTGAATTATACAATGTAGAAATATTGGCCACTATGCAGCAATTGTGCTCTCAAACATTGTCCATGGGCAAGTCATGCAACTTCTTCATTGCATTTGGCAATGAATAAGTCTTATTTTTATGCTAAGTTAGAGTTTCTGTTAGACACCTATTGCTGTCATCCGTGTTTCTTTCAGACCTTCAGGTTTCAGCCACATAGTGAGCTCTTTTCCAACCATTTATAATATTGCGTTACATCTCCGTGGGAAAGATATCAAAACATTGCAAAATGTAGGCTACTAATCATTTCAAATCAATTGTTTTTAAATTAAAAATTTTCTGCGCTGGTTTCTTTATGCTTAACTGTTGCCATTCGACATTAAAAGCTCAAATCCTGTGTGTGCCACCTATATTTGAGAAATTTATATAGAGGATTTTAGAGTTATATTTTATTAATGCCTTTGTCTTAATTAAATTTTTAGTTTTAACATTGATTTTCGTCTTTGTCAGTGTGGTTAACAACACTCTTTGAATTTAATAGGCTGAAATATTAGGTAAATATGACTAGAATTCACTTGGGGTTATTTCGGGGTAGCATTTAACTCCTTGGTTCTGTGGATCCAGGATTAGAACTTAACATCTTCTGGGTGCTAAATAAAAAGTGTTTTATCCAACTTTTGTCATTTTATCAATCTCCAACAGCCACAAGTTGGAGATTTATCTCACTTTATTACGTTCGAATTTTAACGTTCTTTTGAAATAGTAATTAAAAAAATCTGTTAGAACTTCACATTTGTTTAATTTATTTAGACCCAAGTTTTATTTCTGAAATTTGATACAAAACAATATTAATTTATTTCTTTATATGATTACAGTCAGACCTCGATATTAGGTCACTCGCTTATAAGGTCACCCCGCATATAAGGTCACTTTTCTAAAGTCCCAGCTCATTGAATAGGAATTCTATGTTATGTCTTATTGGATATATGGTGAAGTCTTAATACATTAATCGCTTATAAGGTCACTTCTGTCTGATGTCTTTAAATGATTTCAGTGCTTCACTTCCAAGAATTGTCCACGATATACGATCCTTAAAAAGTGAAAAGCCGTATTCCTATTAACGTAGCATGTGTTGCACTGAATGCAGTAGAAAATGAGTAATACGACAGTGACACTAAAGTATAAAGTAATAACGAGGGCACTCAGAGTGTACTTTTCTACCAATTATGAGAAGCTGAAGCTGCAAATTTTCAGAGAACATTTTAAAAACCATTGTGCTTTAATTAGTGATGTAAAATACCTGGGTATTTATTTTTAGGAGTAAATACCCAAAGTGGGTATTTTCCCAGGTATTTATTTCAAAAATTTATATTCAACTAAAATACTTTTATGTCTATTCGACTATGTATATATATAACCAACCATATCGAAACAATAAATTTTTGCCCAAAAATTGTATTTTGATCACATATTTAAAGAATTATTGTGTGAAACAACTTAGCAATGTAATATGATATTCACATTAAATGTGTTGGATATGCCTGATCAATGTCCCCATCTTTCTTTTTTGTTTTTCACTTTTCAAAGCAAAATTTAAAGTTTTGCCAGTACAAATACAAAGTGAGTGACAAACTAAAGCCTCCTAAATACCTATCGCGTTCTCCCTTTTAACATAGAGCAAAATGATCCCAGTAAGCATATTTTCGGTCTTTTGGCTACTGCAAACTATCGAAGGTCGAAAGCATTAGAAATTAAAAGCGGAGAAAACAATTGGTTAACTTCTAAATTTAAATTTTAAAATTAACCACCAATTAACGATTTGATTTGAATTGTTTGGATCCATCGTCATAGCAACACCATCCATGTATTGCCGTCAGGTAGTAGCGTTGTTTGTGTACCGTACCGGCGGAGGATCACTTTTAAACAAATGTGTTAGGCATTAGTATTTAGGAGGCTTTGGACAAACTGATTACAACTCAAAGCCAAAACTAACTAGTAGCATGATATTATGAATATGTGTATATATTATGATGTGCTAGAGCCATCTATGTGACAAAATTAAACTTGCTGCACCCCAACCCTGCTAACCCTTTGCTGTACCCCATAAAAAATTAAATTATCCTGCCATCCTATTTAAGTTTTAGAATAGTTCATTCTAAATTCTGACAGTTTTTTTTAATAAGATTTCATTACGCCTTTAATTAAAGAAATTATAATATATAAATTTTTATATTTTCATTTTACAGTTAATGTTTCAAAAAGAAAATCATCACCTTTTGATACCACCTAAAGTTTTTTTTGGCAAAATTCATAATTACTAAGGGATTTACCCTGCCTTCGGATAAATACCCAGAAAAATATTTACCTTCCCACCCGACATCACTAATTGCGTGTATTAAAAATGGTTCAAATACATTTTCATCATGAAGTACCGGGGAGCAAATGCAAATGAGCAAGGCAACAGAAAACAATATATTTTTTTTTTTTTGCTTATTAATGTGAAAACTGTTTCTGTATTTGCCACGTTATCACTTAAACAGCAATAAAATAAATAAATAACATCATAGTCTTAATAACTTCTCAGTAAATTCCTCCAAGCATCCCCCATTTTTTTTCATTTTGGATATGACCAGGGCCCGACTAACTAAAAGTGAGGCCCAAGGCCTACAATAATTTGGAGGCCCCCTGAAGGCTATTATTTTTAAAATGTGTGTATTTTTTGTATAGTTGTAATGCTATGCAAAATTCTTTAAGTAATTTGGGGCCCCTTAGGAAGAGGGGGCCCCAGGCCCAGGCCTAGTAGGCCTGTGCGGTAATCAGGCCCTGGATATGACTAACCTGAAGTTCATCATTGAATTGCTTATACTTGTCCAATTATGACATTGAAAAGAAAGATTCTTTGGTTCACGATATGTTTCTTTCATAATTTCATCAAGTCTTCCAATAAAAAATATTATAAACTGTGTAATACATATGTATGTATCAGTTTTACTAATTATTTCAAATTTAGATTAAAAAAAAAATTTCAGACTCGCTTTTTTGCATTTTTTTGTAAAATACCCAGTTTTTGGGTATTTACCCAGGCCTTGGGTAAATACCCAAAACATATTTACCTACCCACTGGGTATTTACCCGATCCACACCACTAGCTTTAATTAAAGAAAAAATCTATCAGTTCAATATTAATGATAATTTTTAAGTTAGATAAGTTGCACATCAGTTCTCTGCTTAGGCATATTTGTTAGCAGTTTTACTCTACATGAAAGTTCTAAAAAATCATTTTAAGATTTCTTACCAATTCCAAAAGTTTTTATTGGTTCAAATCTATTAAACTATTATAGCCTAATTACTGATAATTTTGAACGTTTTAAATTTTAAAAAGAATTAATGTATATTCCTTAAACACATGGTATAAAATCTATATTGTTTGGTTATAAGGTCACCCCGCTTATAAGGCCAGTTTCGTGAAGTCCCGAAGGGTGACCTTATATCGAGGTTCGACTGTATTTGCTTCAAAAAATATTTCTAGTCACCCAAAAATAAATGAAAGAAAGTCATATTGATAAAAATACAGATGAGTTCATAAACAACTAAAGAATGAGTTGACAAGTTGAAACTTGGTATTTTTGATGACAAATTTGTTAATTTTTATTTCTTCCAGCATGTGTTTTCACGTTCATTCTCCAACAATCTCATTTTTAGGCTTACGAAAAACGTTTTCCAACATGCAAAATGATTCCAGTCTTCCTTGGCAGTGATACAACTTATGAGTACAATAGTGAAGATGGTGCTGTGTACATCATTGAAAGACGTTGCAGATTAAATGTTGAAGCGCCTTATTTGTTAAAGAAGGTAATGACTTTACTGGATTGTTTGACCAAAAATAAAGAATATTGTAAAAAAATATATTCTTTTTTACTTTCTTCTATATCTAATATATAAAAGAAAGTATTGGATTCGAGCAAATTTTCGAATTTCGAATTTTGAGGGATTCGAACCTTTTGAGGTGTGCTGAGCCCATTTTGACCATTTTTGAAAAATGTCTGTCTGTGTGTGTGTGTCACGTCTGTATGTGACCAGTTTTTTGTGGCCGCTCTACAGCAAAAACTACCACATGAAATCGAACGAAATTTGGTACACATATGTGCTGCTATGTGAACTTTTGCCCATTGGTTTTTGGCATGAATTCCTCCAAGGGGGGTGGAGCAATGGGACGTTTTTTGAGTTATAAGTGCCTGCTATTCCCCAGAAAGTAACTGACGGAATCAAACAAAACTTGGTCCATATGTTTCCCTTAACAGGTACTGGTGCTGATTCAATTTTGGTGTCAATAGCTTAAACAGGGGTTGAGCTATAGAACATTTTTTGTTGTCAATTGTGACTGCTGTATCTCAAGAAATAATGAACGGAATCAAACAAAAATTTATCGACAAGTAGCACTTAGAGGGTACAAGAGCTGATTCTATTTTAGTGTCAATAGCTGAAAAGGGGGTGGCGCAATCGAACGTTCTTTTTTTTCATTGTGAGTGCCATCTCTCAAGAAGTAATGCTACGTTCTGGATGAAATTTGGAATAAATGTGAATCTATTTGTAAATAGGCGTTGGTTCAATTTTGGCGCTAATCGCTCCATGGGGGGCTGATTTTTTTTTGTGTGAATAAAAATAGCTTTATAATTGCAACAATAAGAAAGATAAATCGTAACAGACTGTCGTCTGCGTTCTCGTGATTTTAATTGCATGGAAATGATCGGAAATATTATCTCAATGATTTAAAATTTTTAACTTTTGCCATCTTGTGTTTGTTAACAAATAAATATTTGTAATTTTAATCAAGGCTTTAAAATAATTTTCAATTTTCATTCTTTGTTTTGCTTTTAATATAAATGGGGGAATTGGGATGGTCGTCAAGTTTTGGCGTGTTTAATTTTGTTTTTGTTGAGAATATTGCTTCCTTGTCAAGCATGGGGAGGGATTAGAATTATAAGAAAGATATAGAAGAAAGTTTTGTGATGGCCACAACATACTAGTTTGAATTGTAACTGCAGTTGAATGCACTGCTATGAAATTTTATTAAATTTTTCTTTATATTCAGTAAATAATAAGGGTTAATTTTTGTCAACTTGAAAAAAAAAAACATTGTAGCATTTTGTACTGTCAGGGGCGGGAACAGCCATTTAAAGAGTGGAGGCAAGGGGGGATTATACCCACCCCCATTAATTAACCTACCGTTTTGGGTATGAAAAAGTTCTGAAACTGCTTGAGTGTTAATAAAATGCACTAAATCAGCCAGGAATAAGGCACCAGTGAGGGGCATAATCGAGTTCTCATAATTGACTCACTTGATTATTCAAGATCATTCTAGAATTTGAATATCACGAGTTCTCGATTAACAACTCAAATTCTTGATTATTGTATCTCAAGATCTCGACTGTCGCAGCTCGTGTTCTGGATTATCACATCCCAAGATCTCTATTCAAAATAATGGTGAAGACAATCGCTCGAGATCTCAATTCGAAAGATCTTGATCGTCAATCGCTCAAGTTCTCAATTCGAAAGATCTTGATCGTCAATCGCTCAAGTTCTCAATTTGGAAAGATCTTGATGCAATCACTCGAATTCTCAATTTCAAAAGATCTCGATTATGAACCGCTCGGTTTCAAAAGATCTCGATTGTCAATCACTCGATTATTAGAAGTACTCGATTATTGAGATCTTGATTATCAGTCACTCGATTATAAGATGTACTCTATTCTTGAGATCTTGATTGTCAATCACTCAATTTGAAGAAGTACTCGATTCTCGAGATCTCGATAATCAAAACATCTCGATTATGCCCATCACTATAAGGCGCCTACTAGGGCAATTCTCAACCTTTCTTCACCCAAGAGCACATTCTAAAAAGCTAGCCGGACAGTGAGCGCCACTTTTTTTTTAAAGGTCAGTTGGACAATGTAATTTAACCTATGAAAGTTTATGATGGTACCTGTCCCTAGGCATTGAAACCAGCACCTTTGAATTTATGCATGCAACCTGGTGATTCTTGTGACTGTTCGATTGGTAAAAGAAATGAATCAAGAATTTTCGTGGCCAGTCTTCAATGAGTTGAGGTTAAAGACTGTCTTTCACATCTTGTTTTAGTTATGTTCATTACATAGATTTGAGGCAACACGCGAGAACGCAGTCGGCACAAGGCAAGTGTGAATTGGGCAAAAGTTTTTAAAGCCTTTGGCTGGCTTTGATGTTGCAGTATCTAGAATAGTGTTTTGAGTGTTCAAGTTACGTAATGAGGTTCAGAGAAGGGAAAATTTATTTTATGTTGGTTGCTTTTAAATGTAATGTGTGATTTAAAAATGTGCAATAAATGTTTACCTTCTGCATCTTGTGTACCTTCTCCACAGATTTAAGTATTTTTGAATTGTATTAGTCAGATAAAAAGAGAGAAGGATTCATTACTTTTATATGTTTTTTAAATTGCGTACGTTTTAGTTACAAATGTGATTGACATATTGCATACCTTGCTTAGTATAGAATAGCTTAAACTTTGTATTGTCTACATTGCTCTTCTTGATATTCTGTGAGAGCATTTACAAGAAGCATAAAAATTACTCTTGTGCAGTATTCTATTGATTTATTGACTTTAATTTATTGAACTATTTTCCTTTTACTTTATGATGAAATCAGTTTCCATTATTTCTATTTTCAAGGCCCTATGGTACCTTTAATGGCAGCCTTAAAATTCTTTTTTAAGCATAACATAAAAAAAAAAAAAACTACTGAATATTTTGAGCTTACATTTCGGGTATCCACTTTACAGCTCTTTGAAATTAATTTTCCATTAAAAATAAATACTGTTTTAGCTTATTTTTTCAAAAATGAATTTAATAATTCATAAAATAGAGAATTGAATTTTTAAGACCCTAAATGATGTTCCTATAATTGAGTTGATTCATCTTCATACTTTGATATAAAAAGCAATTTTCACCGTATCCAGTGTTTCAATTACATTTAGTTTTCCCCCAACATATTTAATTTTTGTTATGAGAATTAAATATTAAAGTTGTTCTTTCTCTCTTTTTTAGATCATAGGTGTTGATGTTGTTTACTTCATTCAAAAGAACACTTTGGATCGTCGTGCAAGAACGTTAAAAATTGAAGCTTATAATGAGAGTTTTGCTAATAGAGTTGTTATTAATGAAAACTGCCTATATTCCGTAAGTTTCTGTGTCATTTAATTATTATCTCCACAAAATCATCAAATTTGTATGAAATTTTACTTTTATTAAATACTGGCTTTGCACGGTCTACCTTGCAAAAAAAAAAAGATTATCTCAAGTGACGATTGTTCAACAATCAGACTTGAACAAAAAAAGATCTAACATTCCCTGAACGATTGCAAAAAAATTACCCATAGGAAAATTTAAATCCCACGACAACAGGAAAAGCCTCAAAACAAAAGCCATAATTTTATCTGTCCATAATCGAGAAAAAAATGGGAACAGATCCTTTTTCTCAATGATTTTCTTTGTGCTACAAATTTTAATAAAAGCATTGTTCGATATTGACCATGATCAACAATGAATTTCTAATTAAAGGCTTACTTACATTTTAGCACGGAATTAGTTAAAACAGTTATAATGGGGTTGTTTCCTTCAGTCAAAAGTACTACTTTTATTCACAGAAATTCATAGAATAAGAAAAAAAAAAAAATACATGGCCCCAGAAAATACTTTTATTTTCCCAACAGTTATTTTTTAATTAATTTTTTTAAATGTCCAATTTTTCAAACAAGGCGTGGTCTTTATGACTTCACAAATGATGTCCTTTGGTGCATTTTTCACTGCGTTTCCACGTTATGATAATCAAGCAGCAAATTAAAAATTGCCTCTACGCTTGCTATCAACCATATCGTTGCCAGTACACGCAAGTAAAGATGCAAATTAAATGTTGTGCTCTTCTGAATGGCAACAGTGAATGGCATTTCATCATTTGTGATGTCATCAGCAGAAGCGTTAAACTAGGAAAGCACAAAATAATTTTTTTTTTTAATATTAAACTTACTCAAATTATTTAAAAAATGGTCAGATCCTATGTTTTTAATCATGCCCTTTCAAAAAAAAAAAAAAAAAAAGAATACTTTTAAAATTTTGGAAACGACCCCATTCATATTCTAGTTACTTTCTTATTTTCTTTCACTCTCTGACTTTATGTTCCTCAGTCTATTAACAACTGTCCAAAGCGATGAATTAATACAGCAAAAACTGGAATAACTGAGTAATAGGAGAAACGCCAAATTTTGAAAAGGTGAGTACTTAAACAAAAAAAGGCTTCTCCAAATGGTGTGACTGTAGAATTTTTTAAGTTTACACATTCAAACACACATGGTTGATTGGAAAGGGAATTCATGGCAAAGAAGTAAAGGCTCAAAACTTGCATTGTACTATATTAAGGGATCAGTTGTAAGGATTTATATGACACTTAAAAAGCTCCAAATAAATTGATAGAAGCATTTGCTCAAAGAAAAAGTGTACTCTTAATTTAGGAGCTGATTAACTTCAATAAAATTTTCATCCAGAAGTTTATCCTTGTTTATTAGATGAAATGTAATATGCTGAATATTTTTATCTATTGAAAGTGAATATGCTATCAAGTACCAGAAAGTTTTCTGTCTTATTTTGAGTAGGAATCATGTAGTAAAATTCACCTATGCAAAAAGAGATTAATAATACTTTCTCTAAACTTTGTAATATTTTGTGGGGAAAAAAAATTCTCTATCTCAATTTTAAAAAATTCGCTTTTATTTCTACAGTGAGTGAGATTTTCTCATCCATTTTTTCCTCTAATGAGAACCCTGATGATGCTGGAAATTCTGAGAAAAAATAATCAACTAGGGTTTAAAAAAAAATTTCTATTCAACAGATTTGTGAACCGGAAAGATCACTCCCCATTTGATTAGTTATTTATTTCTGTTTGTTGTGTAAGAAATAAGAATTTCAATGTATGCATCATGATGATGCTTTGACTGATTTTTCTTGTCATCAAAATAAAACATATAGGTATTATTTTTAGTTGTTTTAATTTGTATGATGTTACAAAATGTCCATAGCACAGAATTAATACTTGTGCAGATTATTTCAGAATAACTTTTAAAACATCAAAATTAAGAACTTTTTTTTTTCTATTCCATCCTTTGCCTCAAATATGAGTTCCTATCATGATGAATCAAGAAAAATGTTCTCCAGTGATTCTAAAATTGAAATGTCGAAATTTGGTGCTTGGGTTTAGAAATCCTTACATCAGAATGAAAAGTGTGGTTGCAAAATATGCCCAGTGACTGCTTATTTCTAATACTGGTCAGCACCCAGTCTGGCCCTTTAGCACTAATCTTAGATTTTTACTTTGTACAATGTACATATACTGTAGAAAGTGTATTGTACAAAGTACACTGTACACTGCTGTATATATAATGTATACAGCAACTGTAAGCAATAGTAGTGCTTACAAGATATTTCCTTATTGCAAGACATGTGAAGTTGGAGTGCCATAATAAAAGATTGTTAGTTATATATTTCAACATTTATGCTTACTTGCAATTACTTTGTAAAATGTTGAATTTAATATTGTACAAAAATCTTAGTAAACAAAATTTGATAGCCCACAAAACTCAAAATAGCCACATTATAATTTTTACTTCCATCTTAGTGTGGTACTTATGTGGAGATTAATTTAAAAAACTACTTGGCATGATTTCAAATGTGCTCATGTAAGAAGCAGTATGTACAGTTGATTGCAAACCTAACCCAAGAGCATTGTGAAAGCTATGCTGATCCTAATAACACCAATATAATGCTGCCAGGTGGGGTTTGCCCTAGCTATAGTAACTTCTTATGATAATTAGTTCAATTACATATTCTTATAAAACCTTGAAAACTATTCTGTTTAAAGTGAAATAATATAGGAGCTACAATGAGTATTTACGACAATTAACTTTTTGTATGCTTATCAAACTCTCTTTTTGTATGTGCTATTTATTCATTTGTTGTTGTAATATCTTTAATGATTCTTTAGTTCCATGATAAATTAACTTTTCATGACTCTCAGATGCAGTGAATTTTTAATAACTGAAAGTTGCAGAGAAAGCAAAAAAATTTCAAGTTATTGAAAATTTGGGTTATAGAAAACGAAAAGAAAACTTGTAGCATAAAATAAAATACTACCACTGAAAGTCATTGCATTTATAATAATAGCAAAAATTGATTGAATAATGTATCAAGGAGATTATGTATAGCAATGTAAATTACTATATAAATTCATGAGTGTGGAAGGGAGTGTGGAGGTTGGAAAACAAATTAAATTTTCTTACTGAAATATAACAATTTCTCTTCACTGAAAAAAAAGGGATACTTTATTTAAAAAAATCTGAAATCAAACATTGCTTCTGAGTAGGCTTTCCAGATTTCTGAAATGTTTAACCAGAACACTGGAATGCCCCCCCCCCCATGTCCGGGGTGTTCAAACAAAGGCACACACATCCTTGACTGGTTTTTTAGAAGGAAGTTCATTTTCAAAGCCATGAATAAATGGTTAATAATTATGAACCTAAATCAGGGATACTAATAAATGACATAAGCAGATAAATCTAAACGTTTTATTCCTTGCATTTAATATAATTATAAGAAGAAACAGTTTCAATGTGGAGCAAAAATTTGAACAATATTTACATGTACTCTTCATTGACTAGGATTTTTTTTTAGAAAAGTCTTTTTTTGTTGTAAAAATCTTCCTGAACTAATCCAATATTAATTTCACATTTCCATGTTACAAATGACAAAGGTATTATCCTTAAGTAATCCTTCACAATTAATTATTTTAAGACTTGTTCATCTATAATCAAATTTATTTTATCGGGAAGTAAAGTAAATTGGCCGGGATGCTGGTATATAATCTGAAAACACAAACTGTCCTGGTCAAACCGGGCAATCTTACTTCTGAGTAGAAATTAAAAAAAAAAAAAAATAAATAAATAAATAGTGCTTGGATAATTTTGAAATGTCAAACAAGGAGTTGGGAACATTTGGGTGGATTCCATGAAAGCAGTAGTACATCTGCTGCTCTTCTTATATACCTTGAGTGTATTGTAATTTTAACACTGGCGCAAGGTCTTTTGTCTCTTTATCACCAAAAACATTTTCGCTAATATTCCTTATGTGTGATAAAATATCTTCATTAATAGGGTACTTTGTGACTTAAATTCCGTCATCAACTGCAGCAAAATCCATTAAATTCATTTGATGGAATGTTTGTTTTCTTTGTAAAAAGCTCCACTCATTTTGTAAATTTATGACAGATATTTATTAGATTCAATTCGTTCAGACACCTTTTGCTGCAGTGGTGCCAATTTCTCTCTTTTTGTTTATACTACTTGGGGGGAGGAGGGGGGACAATTTTAATGAATGGAGTTACGTTAGCAAGGAAAATATGATGAGGGTCATGAAATAAAATTCGGCTAATCAAAAATAAATAACATTAATTCTTTAGTTAGGTGCGAATAAAGATTCATTTCAGTTTGTCGAAGTTTTCAGCTCACCGAAGTTCGATTTATGGAAGTTTCACTGTTTGTTACTTCTTTAAAAATTCCTCTCCGCAAGAAAACGTATTAAATTTCTGAGTTGCTCAGAAATTTCAGAAATGACTGTTTAATAATACTAGTTTAAATAGATCTCTCACAAATGAGTACAATTGTGCTTGTTTTATTATCCAATTTTCTTACTAAGCTTCTCTTATTTGTGCCTATATAAAGAGTTAAAGATTTTTTATTTAAAAAATAATAATTTTTTTATTTTGGTCATTTAGGTTCATCCAGAAAATCCTGAATGGACTTGCTTTGAACAATCAGCAAGCTTAGATGTAAAATCATTTTTCGGTTTTGAAAATGCTGTTGAAAAGTTGGCCATGAAACAGTATTCTCTTAATATAAAGAAGGTATTTTCCAAACCATGTTTGAGTTCTTTATTTAGCATGTAATTTAGTGGATAATTAATACAATATGTTTTGTAGAATAAGATTTGTAAAATTCTATTGATTTGGCTTTATGTTATCTGTACCAGTGTTCTTATTGTGCATGAGTCATGGGGAATGAATGCATGCAATTGTGCAGCAACAATCCATATGTAAAAGTAAAATTGAATTTTTGTTTCTGCAATAGAGTTTTTTTAGTATGCCGTGCACTTCCCCTTTGTTACTGCATTGGTAATTATGCAATTGTGTGGCGAGGTAGCTTTTCTTCCAATTACCGTATTACATCCCATCAGTCCGCAAGCTGCAAAATTCGAAGTTCTGTTTCGATGTCCCTTGTGTGGTTCTTTTCGGCGTGTCAGAAAAATTGAGGTTAGAAAACTGCATTTAATTTAATATGATAAACATATGTTGAATTTTTAAAAAAAATGTGATTTCTATGTATTATCTTAGTATTAAAAAATGGCTAAATTTCATTAATATTAATTAACAATTATTTTTATTGATCTAATAAGAAAAATTTAATTGATTATGAATTGTTTTATAAAGCACTAAAATAAAACAAAGCAGGCATTTGTAGTGCTAAAACTAAAATATTTAACATTCTTGTAAAAAATTTAGAAAAGCTGTTTAATGAAAAAAAAAATGAATTTAGTGCTTCAAAAGAAATTTGAAATAGTTAAAAAAAATAAATAAAATAAATAAAAAATAATTATTATAAATTAATCACAATGATTGCTTCTATGTCAGTCATTTTATTAGCATAATGAATGACCTACATTGATGACAAACACATTTTAACTTTATCTCACTTGTTTAAATATTTATATTCTTGAATAAACTAACAAATTTTTCAGCCTTCTATTTTTTCTTTTTTGTTGCAAAATGAACCCCGAATCATCCAACATGTCGGATAATTTAAATTTCCCTGCATACTGATCAATCTCGCTTATTTCCGGCATGGTAGCTGGTGTGGGATAATACGATATGAACAGTATGACTGTTTCCTGTGAATATATACTGGATATGCCTGCAAAACACATTCTTTATAATTATGCAAAAATGAAATCAACTGAAGTACAGGTGTCCCTCGTATAACATGATTAATTCGTTAGGTGTTGTATCGAAACCATGTTATATACGAGACCTTTTTAAAAATAACATTTTTACTTATTTTTAATACTAATTCTGTATGTGCATGAGAAAAATCAGGTTAAGATGTATCATGTTATATCGAAACCGTGCTATACGAGACTAAGAAATAATGTAAATCAGGGGATGTGTACCGTGTTGTATCGAAATCAAGTTTCATAAAAAGAAAGTAAAGTATTATAGTTATTAGCAAAAATTAACAGAATGTATTAAACAAAAATGAAATTTCATCTTTTATAAATATAACATTCATGTTGTATCAAAACCATGAAGCATTAAATTCAAGTTTCGTACCATATAATATTGAAACCGTGTTATAATAATCGTAAATTTTGGTACCGTGTAGTATCAAAACTTTGTTGTAGAAGTACCGTGTTATACGAGGGATGCCTGTATGTTTTTTCTCTCCATATAATAAATGACAGTAAACACTACCCCCTCCACCGGTCCTTGTTCCTGGAACTCCTGACGTTATAATACACTAAGTGAATGTAACGGTGATGGCTTATCAAAATAAATAATATCAATAATTAATAAATAAATTCCACAGATTGATGAATGTCTTGTCATGCATTTAGTTTTAATTGAGTTATTGCAGAAGGTACATCAAGTATGCTAACTTATTCTGGAAATTGTACCAATAGAATCTGGGGAAGATCTCACTGCCCTTTTTGACTGGCTTGGTTTTCAGTAATATTTAGTCTGCTGATAACCATTCTACTTTACTATTTATAGCCATAATGTGGAAGTAAACTGCAAGTGTTTTTGTCCAAAATAGTAATTTAGTAAAAATATTTGATAATTTTTGACCTTCTTAATTTTGCTTTTCCAAATTCCTAGGTTTTTTTTTTTTTTTTTGGTTTCACGTTTATTGTATTACGATAAAGATTGTTTTCAAAGAATTGTTCAGTGAATATGTTGGGGAAAAAAAAAGGTTCACGTACATTGTGTTTAGTGTTTGAATGTTTCCATGTAAAAAATAGTTCAAAATTACTGTATTACCCAGCATTATCCGGCATGCCGGGGGAAAGCGAGGTTGACCAGCATGCCGGGAAATTCGAATTTTTCCGGCATGCCGGATAATTTGAGACTTATTTTGCAACAAAACAAAAGTAAATTTCCCTCTTCAGTTCCAATCAAAAGGCAGACCAGAAAGGAAAAAAATAAAAAAATCCTGAAAGTAACCTTCTTTCAAAAAACTGTATTGCATACAATATGTGCTTGTTATTTATGATAGGTCATTATTAATGGATTTAGTTATATGCCAATAAAGTAATCAATTCAGAAGCGTTCATCGTTACTGCGATTTGTTCATAATTTTTTTAAATAAATTATTTTAGGTTTCTTTTAGAGGAAAGTTTAATTTTTATTTATTGAATGGCTATAGTAAATTCTTTAGCACTGGTTTAGGGACGGTAACTTACTGCTTAATTGTTTGCTTAGTTTTAATTTATTTTTTATAAAATTATTTGTTATTAAACAATATTTTTCTTGTTAAAATAACAAATGACATTGTTAATAAATACTTTTACAAAATCAAACTGTTTATTAAATGAGATATGTATAGAACTTATATTCATTTTTAAGCTGAACATATGTTTTTTAAAGTATTAATTATTTTTTCTAACCTCGGTTTTTCCGGCATGCCGGAAAGGACCAGACAAGTGTTATTGAAAATCTGGTAACCCCCAAATTTTGCAGCAATGATATAAAGTGCTAAACTAATTTTGGAAATTTGATTGATACTTTTTTTTAGTGAAATAAATTCCAAGACATCAAAATAATTTATTTTCAGGAGGCATGGAATATACATGGTATGTGAAAATGAGCTATATAAACTGTAGCAATCTTGAATTACTGTATTTGAAAAATAAAATATGCCTTACAATTCTGATATTTCAGAACATAACAAATGGATTTTTGCATTTGTTTTTTTCATTGACATGTATATTGAGTCAAACGTTTGCTATTTTGTTCACTGAATTGTAACCTAATAGGTTTTTGAATTGTCCTTTTTGCTTTTTAGGGTAAGGAAATTATTGAATATTATATTGATGAGCTTCACTCAGAAGGAGTTACATACATTCCGCCATTTAAAGATAAGGAAGGAGTACCAGCTGTTGAAGTTACCGAAGCTGAAGGTGCCTGCAGTGTTAGTTCTTCCAGAAACAACAGCCTAACACAAGCTCATGGCATGGTCACAACAGGTTCATCCCAAGAATCACATCAAACTGCAGGTGCGATACAGTTTAGAACATATGAGGCAGTGAGAAGCAAAGGGATGTAAGTGGCAAAATTAAAAATTTGGAGATAACCGGTACACGTGGTAGGTGAACCTCTCCTCCGTCTTGGGGCAAGAGATGGTACTAGTAGCCCTGGTAATTGCTGTATTAGAAAAAAAAAGTCAATGAAAGCCTACCAAGGATGTTATCTTTCAACGTGTTTTACTCAAAACTAGTAAATGTCCACTTACATCCCTTTGCTTCTCACTGCCTCATATATCCTTTGAGTTTAGCATCCAAATCAGTGATTTTTGCTTCCCTTCACTGGTGCTTTGGGCTCTCCATGAGTGATGTCGTTCTTTTTTTTTTCAGCATTTTTGCCCCCCTCCTCCTTTGCCACAAAGTGTCACAGTTCACCTTACCCCCTCCACTTGTTACATGTCACACTGTTTTTCATAAGCAAATGATGTTCCAAAAAAAAAAAAAAGTGATGTCACATTTTGATATTTCCTCCTTATCCCTGGTCACAAACTCACAATTTAACTAACCCCCTCCCCCTTCAAAGCTGGACATCATTTGTGAACAACCCCTTGTGTATTAAAAGCAGAGTTCGAAAATATCATAATACTTTCGAAAATGTCCAATAATTTGATATATATCGGATATTTTGATATATATCCAATATTTTCAATCAACACAAACTGAAGTCTTCAAAACAGTAAATGCATCTTCAAATCGTTCTTTATTTTCTTACATTGTTATTCAATATGTAGACTTTAAATTAAGGTTTCTCTCATTATTTATATCTAATATTTCATTTTACATTTTTGTAAATTTTAATGAGGTTAATAATTTAGTATTATCTGTTTTACTGTTTCTTTCTGATTTGCACAGAAATAAAAAAATATGCATTAGTTGGTGCACTGTCATAAAGCATTTTCTTTTTTTCTGACTAACGTTTAATATATAATTAGGCACTTTTAATATGATTTAAAATTGTTGCATCACTAATAATAAAAATGAATATAAAACAAAAAAGGGAATATTATATTACTTAGCTGCATTAATGCTGTATCAGTACATCATAAAAATGTAGTGCATAACTTTTTGGTTATTTTTAATAATAAATGAACAATATTACTAAGATTAATATAATTTTTATATTGAAAATACCGTGGTTGAAAAAATAAATATAAAAAATATCAAAATATCATGATATTTTCAAAATAAATATCGGATATATATCATGATATATATTGACTGATATTTTTAGACGAACCCTGATTAAAAGGGAAAAAATTAAAAGGATAAGTACATTCAAATTAAAGTGGTTCCAGTATGAAAATGTGTAATGAAAAATTGATCCAGTATTTCATATCATATTTTACTTAGCTTTACCGAAGGATACACTATTGTGTGTCGTGATATATGTCACAGAATTCCATATTTTTTCAAGTAGCATAGGTTCCAAGGTTTTATTGCAAATATAAAGCTAAGCACAGCAAAGTAGAAGAGTTTTGAAAAAATAAAAATTATTTCACTGTCCGTTTTAATACTTCACATTACATTATGCATATGTGCTAACTTTTGTTCATTAGGCATAAATTTTCTGCATTTTCACTGTTATTGCGCATTTAAGTGTTACTCCCAATCTTTTATGCATCTTGAAATCTGATTGCATCTGCTAACGTAACACTCAATCAGTTTTAACAACTATGCAATTCTTCCACTTAGACATTAATAGCTTTGTATTGACAACTTATCAGTTATTCCTATACTGTATCTCTATTTAGGACTTGCACTTTTCCCACACAAATTCGTACAAGCCAACACCATTCACAGAACTAAATAGTAGTTGAATTTTACCAAGCTTAATAAAAAAAATGGTTTGTGAATATTTTAAGAGAACAATTTTATCCAATGAATATTTAAGACGTTTAGGATGGTGATAGATGGTTGTCAAGGAATTCTTCAGGCGAACCAAAGAAGAGATTGCATCATTCAAAGTTTATTAATGTTATTCATATTTGGCTTGTCATACTACCTATTAAGCTTAGTCTCTTTGTTTTAATATTATTTTGTTTGTCATTTCTCGATTGCCCAACAAATTAGTTAACTTTGAAAAGTCATATTTTGTACCTACCCCCACAATATTGGAGAAAATGCAACCTCTAAATATTAGCTAATCTTATTGTAATTTGGTATTTATATATTTTTCATCACTGTGATTCAGCAAATTTGTATGAAATTTGTTGACATGTTTTAAGTTTTGTATGTAGCTGTTATTTTGCTGCAGTCTACTAGCATCTGGTTTTGAGTTGCCATAAATATGTTATTTCTTGAACAATTTACATGTCAAGATATATAAAACAAATGCAGAGCTTATTTTTTCAAAAAAAAAAAGAGCGAGAAAGGGAAATTTTTTTTGAATAGTCAGGGTCAATCCAGACCTGAATTGTGTCAGATTTACAGCCTCTTCCCAAATTTCTGCAGCACATAAGCTTTCCTTCACAAAACTCTGCATCATAAAAGCGCCCCCTTCACAAAAATTCGCATTGTAAAAGAGAACAATTCACTAAAATTCGTATCATAAAAGCCGCCTTTCAACCTTGAAGACTCGTTTACACAAAGACAGAATTTACCGCTAACTTTTCGGTTGGTTTATTTTGCTTAAATGACTAAATGCCTCTAAATTAAATATATATTTTACAGTTGTTCTAGCACCTGGAAAGTCATTGGAAATCCTGAATTTCAACTATAATCAAATTTGGTAATGGAAAATCGGGATCTTCAGCAACAAATGCTCACAAATCATGGGAATTTACAATTGATAATGGGTTTTGAGTTCTAAAACATACATGCCTTAAAAATATTTTATGCATTAGGTTTTAAATTAACGTATTTTAGCTATTTTTTATGCATTTACGCTTTAGCCGTAAATTTTAACGCAAATCAAAATCTGATTACATTCTCTTCTATAAAACTTGCTGGTTTTTGTGTTACTATGTGATTCTGTCACTTGGACATTAATAATTCCGTTCTTATAATTCATTTGTGTATTTGAAAGGACACGAGTCATTTTGCCACACAAACTCAAAAATTTTAATCTGTTTATGTCCAAGGTAAAACAAGCCAATGTCACTTATAATAATTATTAAGTTTCACTAGTGTTTATCTTATGATAATTTTTGAAAAAAAAATTGATCTAATGACTTATTAAGGACGTTTAAAATCATGGTAAAATATGGAAATTATGAAAATTTCTTTTTTTTTCTTTAGGTCTATAGAAATGTTGTGAGTTACGCAAATTTGAGATTTTTTTTCATCACTCTAATGTAGTCTTTCTTAAAGTTTTGGCAATCATATCATTATTACTTTCAGATATTACTTTTTCAACTGAGTGTTTGAGATTTCAATCTTTCTATATCCTACTAATATTTCAATCATTTGAAAGGATGTAAGTTATTTTGATAAATGCAGGTTTAGGGTGACTAATTTTGCTATTTATTCTGATAATTTACTTATTACAAAACTGTCTTAATGCTTCCCTCTTGGCCCGTAAATTTATTATAAAATTATTAAGACCAATTTGAAATTTCTTTGTAAAATTCCCTAATTGTATTCAAATTCCATTTGAAATTCTCTGGGAATCCATTCTTGAATAAACTCTTTATTTCAATATTTTTAGTGATTAAAAGAATATTATTATGTATCATGTTAGACATTTTTCAAGAAAATTACAACATTGAAATTTTTAATTACATAAATTAAAATTTTTACCTCATGTAACTTTTTTCCAGAAAAAAAGGGTAAATTCACAATTTTTTTTTTTCTTACAAAAATAAAGAAAATTAATAAAAATTTTTGCTTTTTCAAAGTGGGGACCCAAAAAATAAAACCTGCATAGGCCTCTGATTGTATTTCATTTTCATTAAGGCTTTCAAAGTATTTTACTTTGTGTTATCATTCATCAAAAACAAAATACGTTATTAAGCCTTTTTAGAGTGCTGTTGTTACTTCAAGGGTTCCAGAATTTTTAATATTCTTTGAATATAATTATTTCACTAACTTAATTATAGGTTAATTTGTTTTTCTAATTATTATGAGCAGTAAAACTTATTTGCTTTTTTTTAAAAATTAAATTTCAGATGCAAATTTCAAAATTGAGTCTGAATACATCAAAAGATATCTTGGTGAACTGACTCCTTTCCAGGAATCGTGCCTTGTACAGTTAAAAAAATGGATGGCTGATGCACACCAGGGAAAAGTAAGTGTTTATCTATCACATTCGAATTTGTTTTAGCATTAATTCTGGTAAATTATTTTCTTTTAGTATTTGAGATTTTTATGAGTGGGAAAAAATAACCCCCAACCTTTTATAGACTGTTGAAATGGACAGAGTGGTGTAGTGATTAGATGTTGGTCTATAAGGCCTAAAGGAGCTGGTTTGAACCTGGTCCTGTCCGTGGATTTTCAAGATGCAGAAAATCGACAGTGTCCATGTCGTATGATTATGCCGCATGTAAAAGATCCCTCTAGTACTCGTTTGGCTAAGAGTGATGGTGGCATAATTAAATTCTTATTGCAGTTTTACTTCGAATAGAGCCCAGGTGCCTCCATCTAGTGGGAAAACTGGGCATCGTAATTCCCGTGGTAAAAACATCCGCCGATAGTGGTGCCACAATCGTGAAAGAATGGAGGTTGTGCCTCTATTGTAGCACCATTAGAAAGAAAAAAAAATCCCACATATTGTAGCCTTAGAGCAACAGTAAGATATCTTAGTGTTATTCCTGGGATTAAATGTTTTAGTATTGCTCCAAGGGGACGATATGGTCATTTCCATCATAGTAGACTAACAATCACGAGGAAGAAAAGTCCCTTGCTGCTTTATGCTTTAAATATTTATTTAAACTGTTGTTATACATTGTGCACATACTGTCTGACCATCGATTACATGGAAAGGCTAATATCCGGTTTATAGGCGGAAATGGACCTATCTATTAGTTTATAGGGGTGCTAGTTGGTTTTTCAGATGTGCACTTTTGCCTCTCTATTATTTAGCCTTAGTTTTGTAAAAATGAAAATTTGCTCACAGCAACATTTTTTAAATCTAAAGTATATTTGATCTATATTCTCATGGCAAAAATTAATTGATTTATTTGTTTTCCTTTTGTTGTTTCCATGGTAACTATTTTTGTTTCCCTTTATTTTATTTTTGAGAATGCAATAAATGAATAAGGCACTAGTGACATTATAAAGCGCGTGAATCAAAATCCCATCGTTATTTTCCCTTCTCCCCTGCTAGATTCATTCAGATGGAATCGTCTTTACTTGGCAGATTGCCGAATTACATACAATCTGTGGTTAAACAGTAGTAACAATAGTTTTGGATCACCCTGTATATGCATGTATTATTATTGTAATACCAATACTCAATTTAAAATTTTTAAAAGGAGGTAAGAGTCCCTTACAAGCATTATGTTTGTAGGGGATCTTAGTCTTTTTTTTGAGGGGGGGGGGAGCAAAAGTGCTGATATTATTTTTACTTTTTTAATCTATTGTGTATTTTCATAATTGTAAAAGTTTGCATTTAATTTTTTACACAGCTTTCGAATTCTTATAAGTTTTTCTTAAGTAGAATAGTATAAAGGAAAAATATCAGTATCTGTAATATTTGTAGCAATTTCATCTGATTCCATGCACACAATAAACTATTTCAGAATTTAAGTAAAATATTTCCAGGAAATATTCGTTCACAGTTTTGAGATTTAATGTTTGAAATAGAAGATTCTATTTTCTTCAAAAAAAAAAAAAAGGTAACGACTGTGTAATTTACATCTAAAACAAGGTACTGTGTACAAAATGGAAAACTTGAAGTGTAAAAATCCTTTTTACAAGAGTAGAATTTGTGGTATAGAGATACATACAGTAAAACCCCTCTAATGCGTACACCTACGGGACAAGTTTTTTTGTCCGCAAAAGAGGGGTGTCTGCAGAACAGGGTGTTAATAATGCTATTTGCCTTGGAATCGTAGAATTAAAAATTGTCCGCATTTGAGGGGTGTCCGTTAGAAGGGGTTTTACTGTATAATTAATTCTCGATAACAATACTTACATGCACTTCAGACACGAAAAATGTTGCTTTCTTCTTTAAATACTGAACTGATATCAAAAAAAAAAAAAAAAATCCACATTTTTAGAAAAATATTCTTAATCTTCCACGGGTGAAAGTCTCCCACTCAGACTACTTTCAAGGGAAGCAGCTGAGAAATTTCAGCGGCAATATTGTTTTCAATCTTCTACAATTTCAATGAAGCAATGCATAATTTGTTAGATAATTTAAATAATTATGGTATATGCATATATAATATATTTTCTCTGTTTTCTCTAGGTTCCAAGCGACCAAACATTGATGCGGTTTCTACAAGCTCAAGATTATAATTTAGAGAAAGCTCGTGAGATGCTTTGCCATTCTCTTGTATGGAGAAAGAAATATCAAGTTGATCGTATATTCTCTACCTATGATCCACCTCCTGTTATAAAACAATATTTTCCCGGCGGATGGCACCATTTTGATCGTGGTAAAGTTTATATTTGAATTTATGCAAGTTGAAGTTACATACCATCATGTATCTGAGAAAGGCCCATTTTGAAATAGTAACATTTTTTGGTTAATTACATTACTTGGTTAGATGGTACAGTAGTTTCTGCTGAATTTGATCATGATTAATGTCATCAGTTGCTTGTTATCCAAATCACTTGGTCCCGATTTTCTTTATTCATTTGTATGTTAAAATTACTGCATTATGGGATCATTGCATCATTTAATGTTATCATTTTTCAAAACAGGATTTGAATTTCTTTGGAAATGTTAGAAACTGCTTCGGCATTTTAAAATTGGAGGGGGGAGGGAGGGGTAGAAAGTCCTTCACATTCAACATCTTAACAGTTTGGATTATGGATAAAAATTGTCCGAAGCGTCGTTGTAGCTTCCACATTAACAGAAGTTTGCTGTATTTGTATAGGAAAGCAGATGGAGGATGGAGTTGATTAGTCAGATAAAGAATGCCTGAATGTTGAATCATCTACTACAAATATAATTAAGTGTTGAAACAACATAGAAGTACAAGACTGCTCCAATGACTTAATAAAAGATTGATTTGGAGCATTTTTTAAATGAGCTTCTTAAAAGTTTTAGACAATAAATAATTTGATATTTTTAAAAATTTTTGTATAATTTTCATAGAAACATACAGTACAAAAATACAGTGGTGGCAATTGGGGCTTATAAGTAGAGGGAAGGGGGGGGGGGGCAAAAAAATCAAGCCATGGGACTTATAGGACTTTTAGTGGCAGCGAAAAATGAAAAAAAAAAAAAAAAAGAAGAAAAGTACAACATTTTGTTACAGCTGGGTTTGAGAGTATTGAAACAGATTAGTGGAAATTGATGTAAGTCTAACACCTTAACTCTCGTTTTTCTTAAGATTTTGATGAATTTTGTACGCAATAACTTTCCCCGAAGAAACATTTGGACATGAATTAGACTTACATTAGCTACCCCAAAGCATTTTGAGTTGTCACAAACACTTGGTAATAATTTCGTTAAACAAGTGGCTTTTGTTTACGTAAAACAATTGATTTACTAATATCTGAGCAATTAATCCATAAGCTGAAAGTTATTGCTTGTACTAAATAATGTTTTGTAAACAGATATACAAAGTAAAACAAATAATTGTGTTCTGAAAATTTTGACATCTCTGCTTTTACAATTTCTAGTTTTGTCCCCTAAATTGCAAAATGAAATAAGTAAATTTACCATAAAAAGTGGGGAGGGCGGGCAGTTGCCCCCTTTTAACCCAATTGTTTTCCTGTTTTTATCAGTCGGTTACTGTCATTAAAATCAGTGTGTCCAAAGTGATAACATTAAGTGGAGTATGGTATCAACTATTTGTCTACAGGTAATAAAAATCACGAATAAGTGAAATTCGGTCACAAAATTCACAAAAAGCAAGCAAAAATGGAGAATTTCCAAATGTTGCATTCTTTAAGAATTAGATATGGTTATTAAAAATTCAGTTGGTCATGCAATTATCATCCTAGTGCAAATTCCAGATGCCGCTGAAGGAATCTGATTTCCTTGTGATGTGTGAAGAAAATGAAATAAAAGAAAAATGTGATTTGTAATGGGGTTGTTTCCAAAATTTTAAAAGTATTTTTTTCTGAAAGAGCATGCCTAAAAACATAGGGTCTGACCATTTTTTAAATCAGTTGTTTAAGTTTAATATTTAAAAGAAATTACTTTAATTGGTGCGCTTTCATTGTTTACGCTTCTGCCGATGACATCACAAATGATGAAATGCCATTAACTGTTGCCATTCACAGAGCAAAATATTTAATTTGCATCTTTACTCCCGTGTATTGGCAATGATATGGTTGATAACAAGCGCAGAGCGCAATATTTAATTCGCTTATTGATTATCATAACGTGGAAACGCAGGAAAAAGATGCGCCAAAGTGCATCATTTGTGACGTCATCAAAACCACGCCTTGTTTGAAAAATCGGACATTTAAAAAATTTAGTTAAAAAATAACTGTTGGGAAAATGAAAGTATTTTCTGGGTCCGTGTCATTTTTTGCTTATTCTATCAATTTCAGTGACTAAAAGTAATACTTTTGACTGAAGGAAACAACCCCATTGGTTGCTTAAAATTGTCTGGATTTGAGCTTTTTCAATGTGCTTCCCTGATTATAGTTATAGGTTTAGGTCCATTCAGCGTAATCTTGATCAGTTTGTTTGCGATTTTTTGTTATGGCAAAGATTTTGTTAAAAGGAAAAAGTTGTTAATTATTTATCTTGATATTATTTGAAAATAAATATTTTTAATTTACGTGTTCCTGGTGAATTTTTGTTTTTAAGATGGAAGGCCTATGTACATATTACGTCTTGGGCAAATGGATGTGAAAGGCTTCATAAAATCAATCGGGGAAGAAGGTTTAATGAAAGTGGTAAGCTGTCAAATTCTTTCATGCAAGCATTTAATTTTAAAATCTTCTAATTAAAACTTGTACTGTACTTACTCTCTAGATGTCAGTTTGATTGGAGGGTAAGAGTTTTTTAATTCTTGCGAAAATCAAAAATAAAATTGTTTCTTTGCTCTAGTGATCTATCCAGTTCTCTTTTATTTCTTCTTTTTTAATTTTCAATCTTTTGCTCAACTGAACAAAGCAGTAAGTTACCGCCCTTAAGCCATGGTTGAGGCATGAAGTACAATGTGTTCTGTCGTAGTGTTTCAGATATCAGATTCAGACAAAATTCAACGGTAATATGGATGATTAATTTTGTCTCCACATTTGATTTTGTTGTCATTTTTCTACTTTTAGTGCATTTCTTGAAATTCTAAAGAAAAGCTTTAACTCTACAAAATTTTGTCATAAATATTTTATCTCCTATGAGTTGTCTCATATTTCACTTAACATAATGAAGAAAAATGAAAGGAATTATCTTTAATTTCTTTTAATCACTGTTCTTTTTAATTCTTTCTAAAGAAATACCTTTTTTACCCTTTCATATTTTTAAGAAAAGATTTTCAATTGCTATTAAACATTATATTTTCACATTTAATATTTTATCTTTATTTTAAAGAGTAATGCTGTTACACACTAGTACTGCCAGAATGTAAGCAGTATCCTGTTCTATGGGATTGAGTTTTGATCAAATTGTTATTGCATGTACATATACTACTGTATTAAAAAATGAATATAAGATGAATAAATACCTTTGTGCAACAATCCTTTTCTCAAATGGCTTTGCATCCCAAAGCTCACACATTATTGCATTGAAAAAGTGGTGCCTTGGAATCCCAAAACACTTGTCTGCAATTCAATTGCTTTTTGTGCTCTATCAATGCTGTTAACTACTTTTACTGCATTAGGGTTGGAAATCTATTTTCAACCAAGGGTTCGGAGGAGTTAGTTTCTGAAAACCTTACCTTTGCAGCCCGTTGCTGTTAAATAATTTTAGATAAATATTGTCGCCTCAGTGTAACAGTTGGACATCTAAGCCCAGAAATAACAGTAAGATAACCAAACTGCAATAATTTGACATGTCATCACCACAGAACAACAACCAGTTCAAAACTAGAGTAGAAATGCCTAGTGGCACACATATTTTCATTACTTAAAATGAACAAAAGAGTTTAGGAGTTTTTAGACGTTTGCGGAAATTTTTTTTAATATAACGTCCGAAGCTTTCATGGTGTCAGTAAAATAACTTACTTTCTGGGCTTATAGTTCGTAGTCTGTCCATGGTTTGTGGCTCACTATTATGGATCATGAGAAAAGCCCACCACTTCTTCCGTGCTATATGGCAATTGAAAGGCTTCACCCTTTAATGGTAGGTTATTCTAATTGGAAAAGGTTGTTTGTGATGATGTTTTTTTCTGACATGCCTCAGGTTTCTCCAAATCATGACTTAAAATCAGAAAAGTTTGGGCACATAGTTGAATCACTATCTAGATATGAACAAGCCACAGAAAATATGAGGCATTTTCATTTCTTTATATTCTGTCATAATGTGCATTAAATTTTATGTTTTAGTAGGTTTTTGCTTGTATTATTCAGAAAACATATTTAACTCTTTTCCTTTTTGTAGACATTGCATGTGTGCGAAGAGGGATTAAAAAGAGTAGAGGAAGCGACTCGAACAATGGGTAAACCAGTAAGGTATAGAGCTTTTTTTTTTTTTTTTGTAAAAAATTTAAATGGGCAGTTCTAGCCTTTTTTATTTCAGGTATTTTTGAGTGAAGTTAATACATTTAATTTAAAAATCATCAGAGGTTTTATGTCTTTAAATCTCTCCTTTTTTTATTTTAGAATGCTAAATTCATGTTTGAAAAATGGTTATACAAAAGAAAACAAATATAAATAAATAAGTGCATTAAATGTAATAAAAATCTATGGGGTAGTGGCACCAGTAACAGACATTCTTAAGACATTGCTTTCAGGTTAATTCAGTTTTCTGAGCCTTTTAATGTATTTAGACTTTTAAAACTATTTTTCTCTCATGCAATTACAGATCATCTAACGTTTGGCTGCGAATTAGTTAATTCTATTTTTATTTGCTCAATTTCGAAAAAAGGTCCGACCCCCAGTAACAGACACCAACAGTTCTAATGATACCGAGTAACAGATAGGATGAGGAAAGGATGAGTAATGGACAGAATTTCTCTTTTCTCTTCAAAATGTGCAAAAGTCCCTTAATTTTAGATCTAAAACCTTATTAAATTTAAATGAGCATGAAAGATCGCCAGACCTCGTGGTGGCTGTTCATAACCTTCCACCTCTGCCTTGTAAATTCTAACTGGCTCATAAAATTCACTCTGATAACATTGGATGGTTACACCGTATTCGTTGTTCGCAGCAACATCAATTTTACCCTCCTGGACTATTGGCTGTTACTGGTGCCGTTACCCTAAATCTTTATAAAACAAAAGTGTTCATATTTTTTTGTTTTTAATTGTGACTTAATGTAATACTGCCCTCCTAAGCCTAATGGGCATATCTCAAGAGGGAGTAATTTTCGGCAAATCGACCATTTAATAAAATTAAATTTCGCACACACATTTAACGTAAAACTTTAACTAAGGACATTACACTAAGGAAATTGAGATACTGCTTTTTAGTTTAGGAAATAACAATGTTTTTTAGATACGTCAAATTGTGTTCATAATTTTTGACAGTTTATAATTGAGATACGGCCTTTAGGCTTCGGAAAAAGATGGGTTACCTCTCAAACATACCTTAGCAACGAAGAAATGCAATTGCAAAAAAAGTTGAGGTACTCCCATTAGGCTTAGGAGGGCAGAATAGATGTATTTTCATTTTAATGATATTTAGTGTTATTGTTTCTACTGTTTGGTGGAATTTTTTTTTATGAATAATAATTTTATGTTTAGCAATATTGACCCCTTATTTCTTAACATATTCTTCAATAAGTTGCCAATTGGCAAGTTATTGAAATGTGTTCTACAAAAGAGTTTTTCAATCTTAGTTGAAAAATATTTTTACTATGGCTTCATTATACATCATGTGGGCAGTTTTCTTTTAAACAATTGATAAAAATTTCATCCAACTCTTAATTTGCTTGAGGCATTTCAATAGTTTTTCTTTTTTAGTTCTAATAATTCTTACCTGTTAACGTTCTAAGTGAGAATGTTTTAATATAGCTGTAAGATGAAACAATATTTATGAAGCATAATTTTAGTTTTAGAACAGTATTGTTTGATGCTATTGTTTGAACAAGTCTAAAATCAAAATCAATTCAACTAAACATGTCCCAACTGGTTAAAAATGATCAAGAACAGTTTTTATAACAGTAAGGCCGAGGTGTGCTTCATTCTTCACATACACTACCATTGCGCCCTTTTGCTGTATAATAATTTATGCAAGGGATTTAATAAGTATTATTGCTGAGATTTTTAACACCTTACAAGCTGCATGTCGTTTAAAATTGTTTAATCAAAGGCATTTTCAATCGCGTTTTAGATGATGGGATGCTTACGTTCCAAATAATGCTAAACAGTATCTCATTAAATGCACTAGATACTAAATTGCAAGCTATAAAAGGGAACTTAAACCTAAAAATAAGAGCAGGGTTTCGTTTTTATTATCAAAACTATAAGGCTGCAATGATTACACTCCATAAGATGTCCGGCTATGAATATTACTGCAAAAATATATCTTACATTAACCCAAAGGTTCCCAAACTTCAGACCTCCGGGGACCCTCTCCAGAAAAATTATGCAGACCTCCCCCCCCGCGCGCGAGCAAAAAAAAAATGATTTGACACACTTAAATCTATTTTCTCTAATATATTTTTACTCTTTTTTTTTTTCATTTAAATTCATTTATTCATTCTTCTGTATATTTTTCACAGGTCTTGTCTGGTTTTCATTTCTTACATGAGTTTACATGATGCTTTTCATTTCTTACATTATTTTGAGTCATCATGGAAGTAAAATTTTTTTTTTTAAATTCAATTAGGTGTAAAAACGTTTTATTTGAAATATAAAATCCCAGCTGTAAAAATGTGCCCCAATGTTTGCATTTTACTTTTTGTTTTGTAACAGTATGAATTTTGTCATGTACACAAAATTAATGTGTAGTGTGTTTACTCCCGAGAGTTTCGAGGGGCAGGGGGGGGGGGGGTGTTGGGTCCTGCATGTACTTAAGTGAGAACTTTTTTATTCCTCATAAATGTGCTTTCCTTTTGAATTAAAATATTGTTATTCGTCCTTCAATCTCAATTATATTTGACGTTTTAGCTGGGTAGCACTGCAGACTCCCTGGCATGGACTCGTGGACCCCCAGAGGTCCACGGACCACAGTTTGGAAAACTGCATTAACCAATAAATGCATTGTGTTTCCATTTGACAACATACCCAATTTAGTTATCTAAAATACTATAAGAACAAATTGAAACTCTATAATTGCCAATAATCAAGAAAATACTCACTGAAGATGCTGTTAAATCAATTTTAAACTTGAAAATGCACCAATCTGATATAAAACAAATATATATTTCTATTTTCGGAATTCACAAACGTAAGCCCCCCCCCCCCCCCCACAGTTTGGTGTGCTTGAAAATGCCTACTTCTTTTAATTCTATGACGAATGATTTTTACTTCTACTCATAGGGGGGTAAGTGTCGGCACAAGCCCCTCCCCCTTTAGAAATTGGACCTTCCTTGCTCTTAGTACTTTTTTTAAAGCAAATGTGTAAAAACATTTCTTCTCCAGCCATTGCTGAATAAGTGATTAAAAATGTCAAATTTTAATAACTCTTAAACTGTTCCCATGGAACATGTTATTTTTTAGACTGAATTCAATGGCATAATTAAATTCTCAAAACACATTTTGGACGATTTAAAAAAAAAAATTGTTAAAAGCATGGTAACTGACTGACATACTTTTTAAAATGTCTGTTAGTTGTTTTTTTAATAAATATTCAAAAATCATCCAAAATGTATTTTGGGAGTTCAATTATACCATTAAATTTAGCTTAAAAATACGATATTACAGGACAAAAGATCGTTTGCACAACATGTATTTTGCTTTGAATGTTACAAAATACATAATGTTTTGCTTAAAAAATCTGTACCTCAGAGCCAGAGTGACGTAAGTTAAAAAATTGTGATTTTCGGTTTATTAGTGCATTGTATGTAGAAGTCTATTCCGCATCAAGCCATGTGAACATAATTCTTAAAAAAAAATCCTTTGAAATTTTTTACCTGAGTCAAAAGACAGCTCATCCTATCCTTTGCATTTGTCAGAAAAAAGTTTTTCCTCTCTGCTATAAAATTATCATACTGTGACTTGCGTCCTTTTGGCTCTGAGGTACAGAAATGTCTGTCAATTACTCGTGGAATTGCCTATATATATATATATATATATATATATATATATATATATATATATATATATATATATATATATATATATATATATATATATATGCTTTTCTATTTATTGACTATTAAGGGCGGACAAAAAATCGCCCATAAGTAGAATTAGTAGTATAACAGAATTTTTCCAAATGTACTGTGAAAGATCCAGGACCATGGAAAGTCGTCTTTAAGTTGAAAAAGTTGTTAAATAGAGCATCGTTAAACAGAAAACCAACTCTATAAAATATACCATTATGTATGTGCATATTTCTTTCATGTTCTTGACATAGGCTTTAAAATTTTAGTTCTTGGACATGTCTGCTGGATTTGGAGGGCCTTAACATGCGTCATTTGTGGCGACCTGGCGTCAAGGCACTTTTGCACATAATTGAAATTGTAGAGGCAAACTATCCAGAAACAATGGGCCGAGTTCTGATTGTTCGTGCACCTCGTGTCTTCCCCATCCTCTGGACACTTGTTAGCACCTTCATCAATGATAACACTCGCTCAAAATTTATATTTTATGGTGGAAATAATTATCAAGGTGCTGGTGGATTATTTGATTTTGTAGAAAAAGCTTATCTGCCGGATTTTCTTGGAGGCGATAGTGAAGTAAGTTTATGAAAGCAAGCTTTTCAAGTTTCTACTTATATTTTTGAGCATTTATTTATAGTTTTAGTTTCTACTTATATTTTTGAGGTCTTTTTTTCTATACATTGAAAGACTTCTAGTTACTCAAAATTGAAATTGTTTTATTTGTTGTGAATGGTAAACTTAAAAAAGGAGGAATATTTAAAATTCTTTATTAAGATCTTTTTTTTTGTAACCAACTTCACAAAGAGGTGGGTCATAGTGTATTTTAGTGAACTGATTTTGAAAATTCTTTTTATAATGGATAGGGGATGGTCTAACTTAGGTCCAATCTCTTTGTTTAACCATAACTTATCCTTTAGAAAAAAGTTATGCATAAAAAAATAGTAAATTTTCGTGTAATTTACCTATTAAATGATTAAATATAAATCTCATTGTTATGAAAATTCATTGTCATTCGACAGTTATATTAATAGGAACCATAATGAGAGCTTTGAATAAAGCTTTTAAGAGTGAAGCTGATACTCTGGTTTTACATTGTAAAAAATTTTGAACAAAATCCAAAAAAAAAATTTAACTTTTAATGATGTTTAAATATTTTAAGGGAAATACCTTATGAGTCCCCAACTTGCTACAAATGTTCATGATTTTGAACTTAGCTCTTCTCTATCCCCTCAGAAGAGTTTTATGTCAAACACTTTTGTCGTGCCCCTACACCACAACCTTAAAAAATGCAAATGTCAAATAGAGATAGGAAAGTTGGATCTTTTCCTGTGACTACCTACTCCCCATAAAGAGTTAGAGGATCAACTAGGAGAAAAAGACAATCGAAAAATTCGAAAGCTCCAAAGCAGCAAAAGAAAAAGAAGGTTCAAAGTTTTTCAGTACTAGTTTAAAAGACATTTCCCCATACTCTACTATTCCATAGTAGTTTAGTAATCTTGGTTTGTAACTTAAAAAAATAGAAGTTTTTTTTTTTTAAGTGGCAGTTTATTGCACTTAGTTCATGTACGTACTCATGGTGATTTGGGGGTTTTTTTTTAAATCAAAAAATCATTTAAATCATTGATACAAAACGTAAATGATATTCCATAATATCCTCCTCTCATCTGTTATTGTCTCAATGTTACATTTTTATTTCACAATATTGCTGATAATTACAGCTTGTAATTGATTGTATATACAAAAATGTTTTTTTTTTTTTTTTTTGGGGGGGGGGGGTTACATTGAGATAATTTGACAGTCATTCAAGTTCTGTAACATTGTAAGAAATATTATGTGTTTGTTTTTTCCCTTCCCAGAAATTGTACTTCAATGAGAGGCGGGTATGGACTACCCCCCACCACCTGAACTACAAATTGGGCACAAAAAATTTCCTAAATGCTTGGGTGTCAATAAAAAGCACAAAATCGGTCAGGAATAAGGTTCCTAATAAAGCAGAAGCATTGCAAATTAATTTCATAAGCAATGAAAGAAGAAATTTCAAAAATAATTAATGAATTGAAAAGACAACTGAAATTGTTTACATTTTATTCACACAGTGTTAAAGCACAATGTGGACAGATACTATTGTCGATAGTTTGGGGGGGGGGGAGGAGGTCATGCCCCCATGACCTCCCCTGGTATTTGCCACTGCGGATCAGATCGGGGAGTAAATGTTATTAAAAAGTAGATATATGTCTGTTTTTAGAATGGTATCCTTGTAGTATAAATTACAAAAACCTCCTGCAGATGTGAATTAAATTAGTTACTTGAAACATAATGAGACAAAGTTCAAAAGAAACTAAGAAAATCTCTTTCATGGTTAAAAAGTGCATATGAAAGAGAATTCAAAATACTAGTTTTTTTCCCCCCCGTGTATTGAATGAGAAAATATTTCTCTAACTTTTGTTTTCAATTTTTAATTTGATTTACATATTTACTTTTCTTAGAAAATATTAAAACATTTTAAAGCCACTGCTTTCCAATCTGTTCAAGTCAAGTTGTTTCATAGTTAAAACCGGTTTGCAAAACAAAGCTGTGTTTAGCAAGCCACTATTCCTTTGCCAATGGTTTATTAGCATCCAAAAATAAAATTTTAGAGAATTATGTTTTGGAAAAATGTAGAATTCCGTTCATGTATACCACCAGTTTTGACTTTTCCCGTTAATGTTGATTTGCTGTACTTTAATCTGTTTGCAAATTGAAAGTCATATCCTTTGAGAAAAGTTAATAATGCCTGGATAATTATTATTATTACTATTTTTTTTTTTTTAATTCAGAGCTGTGTACTTACATTTATATTCCTTTGTTTATAAAACTATTTTTCTGCTACGGTCTAGCCTCCAGGTACCAAATGATTCAATTTTCACTGTCAGTGCTATTTGTTCAAATATAAGAAAAGAAAATTTTAATTATAATAGACCCTCTTTTTACGCAGGTTCATTTTACACGGTTTCAATTATACATGGTGTAAGATTTTACACCTTTATTTTATTTCACGTGGATGAGTTTCGGTTTTATGTGAATGCGGCAATGCAAACATATAAAATTTTCCCCTCTTTCGAAATCCAAACTTCTAAAGATTTCAGATTACAACTGCAATGTAATAAACTGCATTTTGGCATGCTAATAATTGAGCTTGAGCCACTGGAGACATTTTGTGCAATTGGCTCCAGAGCTCTTTCCGGAAGTGAAATAATTAGACTCACACAGTTCAGAACTCACTGGAAGAAGAGCTTTTAGAAGTGACAAAGGAGGACAAAAGCAACGAGGATACCAACATCGATAATACAGAACCAAAAATGATAACATTGAAAATTTTGAGCCATGCATTGACAATAGAAATGATTTTTCTGATTTGTTAGTGAAGGAAGATTTTATCATGTAAATGACGCAGTGGTCATGGATGTGTTTATGCTCTACAAATAACTACAGAGAAAAATTGAGAGTCAAGAGACTATCATAGCCAGCTCCATTTCATAAACAATAAATCAATTTGTGTTTTCTTTATGCATGTTGTTCATATAAATCTATATAAGTACACTTTAACCTTATTATACAATTTGTCATCAATAGAATGAAGTTTTTTTTTTAAATCTATGGAACCTAACCCCTGTTTTAACAGTAGTATTAAGTCTTAATTTACGCGGTTTTGATTTACGCGGCATTTCCAAGGAACATAACACCCTCGTAAAACGAGGGTCTACTGTAGGGTCTGGTGGGGTAAAGTGGTCATAAAATCGTAGGTTTTCAACTTTGGTGGATAATAAATACAACAAATTATTTAAACACTTCAACTTTTTTTGTCGTTATTTTACATTGCATTATTAAAGAACACAGTACATTGAAGTTTAGAAAAAAAATATTGATTTAATTAGTTTTATAACACTTTCTTTTCCCTTTGTATTTATGACCACTTTACCCCCATGGGATGGGGAAAAGACCCGTATATATTTATGTACAGTTATGTATACACACACATGTGGGTGTATACATAACTGTACATAAATATATACGGGTATACACGAGTAAATTCGTGGATGCATTTAGTGCGTGTTTGAACGTGTCTACTCTCGTATATACATTAGGGTGGAACGAAAAAAACAAAGTTTTTAATTTCGAATTGTAATAGTGCAGAAAAGTTGCGATTGGTGAAGAATTACAAAACAAAACAAAAATTTTTAAAATCGGATAATATCTTCCAATCCCGCAACGAGCCTAAAAATTTGAAAAAAATGGAAAATCTCATGTTTTTAGCGATTTTTTAAAAACTTTGCTACAACGTTTCTTTTTAATACTCTAAGACGGGAAAGTTACGATTGCTGAAGCCTTCAGAAATTTAAAAAAACATATTGAAATCAAATAATACCTTCTGATCCAGGAACAAGCATGAAAAGTAAAAAAAAAGGGGAGAATTTCATCTTTTTTTATAGTGATTAAAAATTAAATTGTTCTTCTTGTTTCCCCCGGTGTTACAGGGAAAAGCCTTTTAAAAAACACTATGTTACACATAAACATTAATTTATTTCTTGACTTTTAAGGTATCTTCTAAACATGCAAAACTACCATTCTTTACAACAATGAAACATTTTCAAATAATATAAAGATATGAAATATTTACCAAATTTACAATCCAGTGTACAAGTCTTATTGTTTTAAGTGTTACTTGTTAAAGCTATTTTATAATCAGATTTTTTGGAAAATTCGGGCATAATTGAACTAGATTTCAATGTTGCTCTTATGTAGCTATCTCTTGATTTAAATTCACACACTTTGAGTGAAGCCTCCGTCACTAGCTTCACACATCTTTCGACAGCTTGCGTATATGGCAAGGGAATAGTTTTATATCCCAGTCGGGTATAGTGCCTGTTGCAATAAGATTTTCAACGTCTTTGTTAGGAACTTTTCGAAGAAAAGGTGGAGAAGATAGCTTTGTCGTGTTCCAATTAATAATCTCTGTGTAATCTTCTGCTTCGAAATTTAGAGATGGAATGACAAAGTCTCTAATGCTTTTGCCTTTAGAAGCAGACTCCCTGGCTTTTAAGACGTTTTTAAACGCTAGTTCTCTTATGTGCCTCCTTTCATCAAACACTATTGCCATTAATAAGTTTTCGGGATGCGCAAAGAAAGAGTTTCTTTCAATGACAGGGTAAACAACTTGTTTTAGATTGTCAGGTAAGTATCGACAGGTTTGAATTGTTCTGTAAACATGAATGGCACCGTCTTTGAAATTTTTGCGGTTCTTTATTTCAAACCAAACCGGCACGTAACATCTCAAAATAAAAGTCACTATGTCTTTTAAGTCACCTGATGCAATCGATACACTTACGTACAGTCTAAGGACTCTATTTGCACAAGTGAGCCATCTGGAATGTGAGAGTGGGCCAGGGTCACGATTTGACAAATCATTTGGGCAATTGCCAATCTTTATTGCATGAGATATATCTAAAAGATATCTTTGATCCTTGCTCAAGCACTTTCTGTTTACATCTGGAATTGTACAGTCAATTGCTTGAAAATCTATTACTGGCAGTTTTTCGCAACCTCTGAGTTGTTCTCCTATTGGTCCGGAAAACGAATTTGGGCCAGTTGTTCCACCATCCAAATACCGAAAAAGATGGCGAAAAGGCAACTCAGTGAAATGTAATAAACAAATAGCCCATTGCAATGTTCGTCCAACATAATGTCTCGGTTGTAAGATCTCATGAAATTGAGATATTTTTATAGAAGATATCAATGAGCTGAGCAATTCTTTTCACGGAAACTGTAATAATCGAGGCCTTATCAAAGATACATTTAATTTTTTTTGCGCCACTATGTCCTTAACAATGGAAGAACTCGCTTTCGTGTTATTGACTTTTCTAGCTAACTCAAATCTCTCTTGAAAGCAACTTTGAAGTACATTTTCATAAGTAGGGAGCTTATTTGTTGGCAAATCTCTCGGGTGGCCAAATATAGGGCACTCAAAGGACTTTCTCGTTATTCTTTTCTGCAAAGATGGATTCATGTTTGAAACACGTTTAGCAGAGCAAATCGACTTCACACACACATTAGAAACATTGAGAAATACTGATGCCAGCATGACTGCTTTATTCATTTAAGTAAGATACCTATAGACACAAGCCAACTAAAAAGCTCAGAAATTCAAGATCGTGAGGCGCTAATGGGGTGTATTAGATGCATACACTGTACTGAGCGGCATAAACAAATATAAGTCTAGCGGGATTAAAGGGCCACGTGGACAATTTCACAGGCAGGCTAATACTAAAATATCACATTTGTTTTATAAACAAACCTTCTTCCATTAGTATTTCATACCGAACTTATGAGGATCGGTAAACTTAAATTAAAAAAAAGCTGAAAAAGGGCTTAAAGTTTTCATTTTTTCAAACATGTAGGTTCGTTGCGCGATCGGAAAATATTGTTTTATTTCAAAAAGATATTTTTTTTTTGTTTTGAAGTCTTCACTAAACGTAACTTCTCCGTTCTGTAGCCTGAAAAAGTACATTGAACCAAAAATGTTAAAAATTCGGTAAAAAACCTGAAATTCTCAACTTTTTCGAATTTTAGGCTTGTTTCTGGATCAGAAGGTATTATTCGATTTCAATTTTTTTTTTCTGAAAGCTTTACCAATCACTTTTCCGTCTTAGAGCCTTAAAAAGAAACATTAAAACAAAAGTTTTGAAAAATCACTAAGAAAACACGAAATTTTCCATTTTTTTCAAATATTCAGGCTCGTTGCGGGATCGGAAGATATTATCCGATTTTTAAAATTTTTGTTTTGTTTTGTAAGTCTTCACCAATCGCAACTTTTCCACACTATTACGATTCGAAAATAAAAACTTTGTTTTTTTCGTTCCACCCTAATATACATGTATATATGGAAGCACGAGTATATACGTATGTATACGTATAAATACAATTATATACCTGAAAACACAATTAAATACATATATGTACTGGTGTATACACTTACATTTACGTGTATACACCAGTACATATATGTATTCACGAGTATATACGCTTAACATACATGTATGCTTACAAAGCGAATCCAAGCTCTTGGGCAAAAATCTAAGGGGTGTGAGAGGTGAGGATAAAAAGCAAAGAATAATAAGGAGCTTATGGTCGTTGACGCGCTACATGCACACAAAGCCAGAAACTCATGGATGCAAAACAGGTCACAAATTTTTTAAACAAAGATGATTTTACTCAAAATTTTAAGTTTTTAAGAAATATTTAGAGCACTTGTTAAAAGTTACGGCCCGTAGTAGTTCTAATAAACGCATCGCAACAAAGGCGCAGTGACGGATGAAAGATTTTCAAAAGTCTCGTTATTACAACAGAGAGTGCTTTGTGATTGCGATGCATGTATTACAGCTGCAGGCCGCAAATTTCTTCAATCACTTTAAAACTTTCTTACGACCTAAAGTGTTGTGCAAAATTGTCTTAGTGTAACAAATTTGTGACCTGTTTTGCATCCATCAGTCTTTGGCTTTGCGTGCATGTAGCGCGTCAGCATTGTGTTTGTCCCCAAAGCAGAATACTACTAAATTTGCGACGTACGTCGCAGAACAGATGCCTTAGCTGCAGAACAATTCTTTTCAAATGTGAGAGGAAGACTGATAAATTTTCTGCAGAAATTCTGCAAATTTCAGTAAAACTTCTGCCGAAAATCTGCAAAAACCGCGGTGCCGAAAATCTGCAGAAACTGTGGTGCAGAAAATCTGTAGAAACTGTAAACTTTCTACAAATGAGGCAGTGAGAAGCAAAGTGATGCAAGTGAACTATTTTAAGTTTCGAGTAAAACGCGTTTAAAGATCAGATCCTAGGTAGGCTTTCATAACGAATTGATTATTGCGGAAAAGGTATAAGTCACATTTTTTTTTCAAAATTGAGTTAGCTTTGGTTTTCCCATGTTTGTATGTAGAGGCATCGACTGGTGTAGCAGAAAAGTCAATCCTTGTACAACAAAGCACTTTATTTTGGGGTCACATTTTTCGTTTCGTGCAGAACGGACATAAGTTCCAGACTTATGCCTTTTTTGCACTAAACACGAGGGAAGAAATAGTAAGACGCTATGGCAAAGATCATAGAATAACTAGATTTTTCGGCAAATGAAGTAAAAACAAATAACTCTTTTGATCTAGCGTAATCTGGGTAATGGTATGTTCGTCAGCTGAGGGGGGGGGGATTCAAAATCACGGAATCGGAATGAAAGTCACTAATTTCTCAGAGGTTCTATTAACATCAGTCTATTAACTGCGAAAAAACTGGATGCTTTCAGTGAGATATACGCTGGCCAAAATAATAACAATGCAGGAGACTTTTTGTAGAAATAACACTGAAGAAATTTAACAAGATTGCTGATAATTTTCCTCTGGGAGGACAATTGTTTGTCCTATGCGACCGGGATTTTAGGATAGTAGAAAGAACGTTAAACAGATATCACATATTATAACCATGTGTCTTAGAAGCCGATGTCTTAGAAGTGAAATCCCGAAATAACATAAATATTTTTTCACCTTCAAATCTGTTGAAAACAATGAAATTTATAACTGCTAAGACAGATGCCCTTCATTTTTTAAGAGGAATACTTACCTCTCAAATTGAGATTTTGGAAAAAGATTCTACTGGGCGACAAATGTTTTAATTATCAACATTCATGATGTTTAAATATTCGATAGAACAGAGGTTCCCGAACTTCAGACCTCCGGGGACCCCCTCCGGAAAAATCACGAACTTCGCCCCCCCCCCTCCCCTGGCGCGGGCTAAAAAAATGATTTGACACAGTTAAGTCCATTTTTTTTCTAACATATTTTTACGCTTTTCTTCCTTTAAATTTTTTATTCATAGTTCCGTATATTTTTCAGAAGTTTTGTCTGGTTTTCATTTTTTGCATTATATTTTGAGTAATGGAAGTAAAATTCTATTTGAAATTCAATTAGGAATAAAAATGTGATCACCAAATTTCTACAACAATTTTACAAATAAATATGAACTTATGAAGTTAGTGAGCAAAACACTGTTAGCCTAGTTTAAGTGTGTTAATTTTTCATATGAGTTGTATTTTTCTGGCATAGTATTAGGCTTTTAATTATTTACTATGACTCTGGCAAACCACCCTGGCAGCATCATAATGCTATCATTAGGACCTGCGTAGTCTTCACAATGTTGCCTGCTTAAATAACAAATCTGTTTCACTTGATTTACACTTTCATCACTCTAAACTAGTTTTTCAGGATATTTATTGCAGAAAGGGCATAAGTCCAAATTAAAAAAAAATAATAATAATTTCAGTGATAAAATGAAACGTAATTTAAGGTGAGGGAATGATCCTACTTGTGGCTAGATTAGTCAAAAATCTTCGTAGAATTTAGTTCATTTCTGAATGAAATAATCCCTTTTTATTGATTCCTGAAAAGTTGCATTAGTTGGATTTCTGCCCTGTCTGAAATAATCGATTTAAATATCTTCCAACTCAAGATCGAATTTTGCAAAAATTCTGCAGATTTCTTAAAATTAGAAGAAAATTTAAAATTCTCGTAAATTACGATTAATTTGTGGAAAGCTATTCGATTAGTCCTTTCGATAAGTGTAATTCGATAAGTCCTTTGTAGGACTTTCCTAGTCGATCTTCATCCACTGCAATTTCGGCCATACACGAATGTTTTGGAAACATGCTATTATTGAAACACGTCCATCGCCGGAAATTACGTGTCTTGTTTGAGATTTCAATCCCTTTGCATCCAGAAAATATTTTAATTACTTAGAAAGTTTTGAAGTGTTTTATATGCAACCCAAACTCGACTCAATTTATTTTTTATATTAGTAGTTTATTTACGTTGTTACATTATTTTAATTGCTCCTTCATGCCATGTAAAATTAACCAAAAAAAAAATGTCGTTTGCCACCTAGGTCCGGGTTTTGAAAAAAAATTTGGTATCTTTGCTCTTTCTATGCATTTTAGAAAGCAAACAAACTATTTTTGGAGAATCTCAATTCGGTTTAGGTTTTACACCTTGTTGAAGTTTTTTTGGTTTTATACTTTTCATGGTCAACTGATTTTCCAAATTTAGTGCTCTTTAATTAGTCATTTGGTTGATAGCTGTCATGTTTCCGGAAATATATCATTTCCACAGAAATAAGTAGCAACAGTCCAGTTTGAAAAAGAAAAAAACTCCTATGTGAAACTATTTTGATTTTTGGCACCCAATTTGTGGAAAACGTCACGTTTTTTCGCGTACAATGCTTGAAGTACTTGCAGAACAATTTTAGTCAAATGATTTTGCGTTGCAGAACATCCTAAAGTATTCTGCTTTGGGGGTGTTTGTGACCATATGTTCCTTGTGATTCTTGCTTCTTATCCTCCCCTCTAACATCTGTTAAAATTTTTCCCAAGAGTTTAAACTAACCCTGTATACTTGTATGTCATATGCTTGTATGTAAGTGTCTACTCGAGTACGTACGTGTATACACATATCTACCTGAGTATATAAGTGTTCGTATACATACGAGTAAAAGCAAGTATATACTTGTATAGTCGAATGTATATCTGCATAGATAAAAAATACCCATATCGCAGATACCCATATACGTATTTATTGGTGCATTTATGTGAATACGTTTATATACGCGCCTGCATGAGTATATGCGTATGCATACGTATGTACTCGTATATTTAACCCCATTTACGGTAAAAACAATACATATTAAGTGAAATTAATATTTAATACCTTATACATAACTATTAAGTGACATTAGAAGAACAATATTCGTTAAGCCTAATATTATGACCACTTTACCCCATCTTACTGAAATTGTTATAAAAACTGATCTAAAATATATTCAACTAACTGCTAATGAGTAAGCGATCTTAAGACATGTAGGAAACTTCCTGTGCCGTCAATCTGTTCATAATTCTAACAAACAAAATTTCCCAAAGAAGTTAAAAAAGGTGTTTAGATTTTTAAAATTTTCATATTTACACAAATTATTTTCTTCACCAAATAAAATTTTGCCAGTTTTGGAAATTTTGTATTCAAAATGTAGTTTCTAACTCCCCGAACCTAAAATAAAATTTTCACATTCATTCGAACATTTATTTCCAAGCTATAGTCATTTATTTGACGTATGACCACTTTACCCCATTGATCACTTTCCCCCACCAGACCCTATTTTATGAAATTTGTGTTTTGTGTCTACTCTAAATTTTCCTGTTTGACTTCAATGTTTCTTGAAATGAAACTCACCATACTAAATTTAAAGGTGACCATGCTTGAAGATTGTGTTATTTGAACTTTTTCTCTGTGGGTATTTTATTTCCTCCCATCTTTTTTAGGCTAAAATGAGCGAAGGTGGTCTAGTGCCCAAGTCTTTTTACATGTCTGTTGAAGAATACGAGAAAGAGAAGGCAGAAGGAAATCATTTATTTGATGATTCTATGTATCATGTAATTTCCCTTCTTAAAGGCCAGTTTCATGAGGTAACCATTTGTTAACTTATAAGTTATAATAATGCATTTTTTGAAAAAAAAAAAAAAAAATAGGGTCTTTTATTTAAGTTCTACTTGATTAATGCAGTAAGATTTCTTATACTTACTTCTATTACTTTTACTCTTTTGCTGCTACACAATGCTGAAGTTTTTGCCATTTGTGGAAAATTTGTTGATATGCTTTTTCTTCCCTATTATTGGAATCAAAAAACCAACGTCTTGAATTCAGAAATGAATAAATAAATGAAGTAACAAAAAGTATTACAAAAATGTTTCAATAATTTTATCCTTTATTTTGTTTTCATCAAGGAGGTGTCAACGAAACAAAAACATAATAGAGATCTACGGAATTTATTAAAGCTGCAAAACCCAAAGCAAGGAAATTGTTAGACACCTTTTTATTTTTTATGTAGTTTTCAGTTTTACTTTTGACACTAGAAAAAGCTTTAAAGGTAAGAAGGTTTGATATTAGCTGTAGGGAAGCAAAGTTCTAATATTGTCTAGGAAATATTACATGTTTAATATGCAACATATTACTTCATTTTAATGAGAAACCCAATGTTTTAATTCTTTGTTTTATGATTTCAATTCTACAAAGCTTCTTCCTGTCATGGATCCTTTGATTATTCTTTGTCCCTACCAGAGTGTACTTTCATCTTTAAATGGTTCATTCAAGTTTTTGTGCTGATTTTTTATTATTGTTCAACCCCCTGATCTCCTAAATAATGGGCCTGCTTACGTTTTTTCAAGTTGTGCTCATAGTAATTTATTGATGTATAGTAATTGTTGAAAATAATAATGGTGATGAAGAAGAATTCTGCAAAAATCTTTTCAATGCTATTTAGTTCATCCAAATTTTAGAAAATGTTTTTTTATCCCTTTCAGGTTGTGCTCGATATCACTGACAAAGGAAGCGTAATTTGCTGGGATTTTGATGTTATGAAGGATGATGTTTCATTCAGTGTCTTTCGAACCCAGCAGCCTGTTCCTCAGCCCGAAAAAGAATTAAACGAAGAAGAATTGCAGGGCTGTGGTCATCCATCCTTGCCATTAAACATGCTCAGCTTGGATGTCCCAGTTCATAGTGTGATACCCAAGCAATGGGTCCTTGGGAAGGATTATCATACTGTAGAGCCTACACTGGTTTGTAAAGATGGAGAAAGTGTTCAGGTTAGTTTAGTATGACTGGAAAAAGTCTTTATTACTCTGAAAAATGTGTTTGACCTCTGTTTTTGTCTCAGATTGCATATACAGTTGACTCAGTTAACACAAAATGTCAAGAACCCACCAATTTTTGGTATTAGTGGTTATTTGTAACAACTGTGGATGAATGATATTGTGAAAGAACGAGGAAATGCTTACCTATATTTTAAAAATATTTCTACTTATTCACACATTGTAATATAACTATTAGTACATTCAGACAAATATCACCTATTTCTTATAAATGAATGTTTTTGGAAAATATTGAAAAAGGAAGATGATAATCAACTATCACAGAATAGGTTGTGATCCACAATTGAAGCTGAACAGTTTTGTCTCCAAGTAAACTGAAATGTCCACTGGTAAATAAATGTACGGACTTTATTTTGTATGCGAAATGTTTAATATTTTCTTCTTGATACACAATAGGACTTCAACTACCTAAGAAAATTATAAATTAGTTCTAAAAAAAAGGATACAGTATTCAACACAATTCAAATTTTTGTTCCTCTTCGACTTCGTTCCTCTACCGACATTAAACTGAGACTTTCAATTTAATTTTCGTATTATACATGAAATTTTTAATGTAATTAGATGGCATACCAAACATAACAAACAAAATGTTCATTTTAGCTGAGATTTTGTATTAAACATAATCACATTAAAAAAGAGAGTTATTTTTAAAACTGAAAGCAAGGCTAAACACAAACGTTTAAATATCTTTCATATCATATGACTTGTGCTGTTTTCCTTCAGGCATTGACACTAATGCACTTTTGAATGAATAAAATTTTCTGAGACACCTTTAGAATTGTTATATGCCACAAATTGAATGTTCAATACTGATTTAATTAGTAAAAAAGAAATAACAATGTTTAATTGCACAAAATTGCAAATTACTGCAAACATGTGTTTCGGAGTTACAAGAAACTCCTTTTTCAATGTAAAACAAGTGAGCTTTGGATGAAAAGGCATCCAACCTGTCTTTTCATCCATAGGCTCACTTATTTTGCACTGAAAACGGGGTTCATTGTAACTCCAAAACACATGTCTACAGTAATCTGCAATTTTGTGCAATTAAACGCTGTTATCTGTTTTTACTTTTCAAGCACAAAAATATTTTTTCAACTTATCTGGTTTTTAATTGTTTTGTACCTTAACACTTAAGTGAATAATTCTTACTTTGGTTACATGCCTCAGACCTTCATCTGGATTCTCAAGTACAGTTGAACTCCATTAATATGAAATGTCAAAAATCAGCGAATTTGTTCGTAGTGGACATTATTCGTAACAACCATGAATGAGTGATACTGTCAAAAAATGAAGAAATGCTTACCTGTATTTAAAAAATATTACTACTACATTGAGAAAAAAACCACTTATTTCTTATAAATTTTTGGAAAATATTGAAAAAGGAAAATGAGATAATCGACAATTGCGGAATAGGTTGTAATCCACAATGGAAGAAGAGCAGTTTTGTCTCCTAGTAAATTGAACTGTCCAATATTAAACAAATGTACGGGCTTTATTTTCTACGTAAAATATTTAAACTTTTCTTCTCTTTACACTATGGGGCTTTCTGCTACTTAACACTATGATGAATAATTTCTAAAAAAGAAAATTTTAGTATTCAGCCACAAACATTTTAAGTAAAGCAGCCAGAAATCTTTGTTTGCCTTAGTCAAGACTTTCAATTTAATATACATATTATACATGAAATTTTAATGTAATTAGATAGCAAACCAAACGTAATGAACAAAATGTTTGTTTTATCCGTGATTTAGTATTAAACGTGACCATATAAAGAGAGTTCAACTGTACTACAAAGGATTTTGTAACTGCTAATAATAGTGCTAAGGTTCTTTGTTATGTTTTTGTCTTTTTTTGTCTTTTTCTTTTTTGAAAGACGAATTAAAGGAACACAAATATATTGTAACAGACTATTCAAATTATTTAGTTCTTATTTTGTATAAAATGTCAGTTAAATGTTTTGAACAGTGTGAATGTGTTCCTTTAATTCTTTTCTTCTTTGAAAAAAAAAAAAAAAAAAAGACAAAAACATAGCAAATAACCTTATCATTATTGTTAGCATTTACAAAATTCTCCATAGGCATCTTTTTTTTTTTAAACTCTTCTAAGTATTTTGCTGATATTTTGATTAAAAAATTAGAAATTCCAGTTTGAATGATTGGTTTGAAGTTAGATTATTTAGTTGAATGTGTTCAGGGGATTAATTCATTCATTAGAGTTCCTAGAATGTTTTTTCCGTTTTATGTCGCCAAACAGAGGATGAAATCTTCATGCAGGTCGGTGTACATCTGATTAACTTGGTTGATTGTCTTTGTATGTGCTAAATCCATTAGTGTTGAATTCTTTTTTCTTTCATCATTACAGGGCTCTCATGTAACCAGAATAGAAGGCACTTATATTTTACAATGGAAGCATGTGGATACAGTGCATCATCATTCCTTTGATTTTCCTCTGACCTCTCATAAATCCAAGGTTATGTATTACTATGAGGTGCTAAAATCTCAGGACTACAAGTATGTTTATTTCATTTTATTTACTAGCTGAAATTTTAAGATTTTATGCGTTTTATTGCTACTTATATTTAATTTTAATAAAGGCATTAAGCTTAATTTTATAATTCTTGTAAGTTTGATACATTATACTTCTCCAATTATTCAAAAAATAAGAAAAAAATAAAGCCTGATTCTATTGATCTTCCTTTTAAAATACCTTTTGCGATATAGAAGATATATAGATCCCAAGGGTGGGAAAATCTGCTCCAGCCTGTGCCAGAAAAAAAAAAAAAAAAAAAAAGAAAATCAAAAGTTTCTTTTTTAAAAACTCAAGAAGATAGTGCATTAAGTGCCAACATATAACTTAAAAAGAAAAAATAAATAAATGAATAAATAAATAAAAAGTAAAAAAAAAAAAAAAATAATAATAAAGAAAAAAGAAAAGAAAAAAAAAGGTTTTAGATCCAGTCTCTTCTTCTAACTGCTAACTTAGTTTGTCTTTTGAAAGAGTAGTATGAACTCTGGAAGTTTTGATTTTAAATTAAATTATACTTATTATAGTGAGAGGGGGGGGGACATTTTAAAGTAATTGATATGTTATCACTTTTGTTTCTTTGCAAGCAGACCCACATAATATAGACAAACAGCCAAATGCTGTTCACAGAAAATTTTCAAGAATTGCAGACAATTTTACAATGAATAATTATCATATAAGCTTTAAATACACACAATATGATTAAAGTGAAAAACCAATGTAAATAAAGATCAAATTCTGAAGAAAAAAAACTTTTCTTCAGAATTTGCTTTATTTCAGTTGGTTTTTCACTTTAATCAAATTTTGCAATGTTTTAACACATTTCTGAATTACTACACTTTTTTTGGTGAGCGACAAATGTTGGTCCCAAATTTTGAAGTTCCGACAATTAACGATATTGAAAAAATATCAAATAGCATGCTGGTATCATTGTGGTTCTCTAGTCTCTTTCACCTTGACATTTTTGCTATTGGCCACAGTATAAGACTCGGGAAAAGTACAACAGTTTTTCGAAGAAAATTGTAAAGAAACTATTGGAGTTCACAGACAGTTTTAAATTTTATCTGGGTCTGTCGCTAGAAAATTGTAAAATAATATTAATAATAAACAACTAAACGCCTTTTTTTCTTGTCATATACGTTTTTCAGTCTCCCAATAAAATAAACTCATAAAAAATACTCTGCTTTATAACAGTAGCTTCATAGTTGTTAAAAATAGTTTTTTTTTTTTTTTTTTTTTTTTTTGCAGGGGATCCATGTCAAGCCTTCAATCATCCCATAGTGGTACAACATGCACATCTACTGGGGAACAGTCTGGAATCAGTTCTTGCCCTTCAAGATGATAATAGTTTTTCCAGAGTCATCTTACAAAAAAGAATTAGAAAAGTTATAGGATTGAATGTGGTAGACTTTGGCTATTTTATAGTGACATAAAACGTGATTATAAATTATTTTTTCATGATGATTTAAATTATATGTTTCATGTATGAGCTTCTTAGGAAATAGAAAAAAAAATGTTATATAAATTTACTTTAAATAAAAATTATGAAGTGTAATATTTGCTATTTCATAATTAAAGTTTTAAATTAGTTCAGATTTGCTTTTATAAAATTCATGGTAAAAGTTAATGAAATGTTCTTAGAGATGTGTCAGCTAAGCAGAATCGTGACTTTTACTATGTATTTTTTTACATCTTATTTTTTATTAGGTTAGACAAACTTTATAAAGTTAAATCAAAGTTTTCTGATACAATGAATGAAGTTAACTATGAACTTTTTGGTTTTATATGCATACTTATTTCTCCTGGTGATTTTTCTTTCTTTTTTTAAAAATTATACTATTCTATTCTGGTGAATTTTCTTTGTTATCATTAAGTTTCTGAATATTTATGAATTAAGAAAGTAATAAAGCCTTTGCTGTTACTTCATTTTGTGTCAGATAATTACATGGTATTAACATCCGTTTGGACTTTTATTACTTGCCTACTTCATTTGAATGTTAATATTTTTCTTTGCTAATCTTGCTTTACATTTAGCATTTAATCTCCAAATGTCTACCACCTGTTTGTTTTTGTACTAGAAAAAGTAGGTGTAAGAAATTACTGAATAGTGCATATTTTTATGAATGTTACAGATGTGTTTTATGAATACGCCTGTAAAATTTTGCTTACCTAGAAATAAGTGACTTGTTCTTCTGAATAAAAATATCAAAGAAAAAAAATTATGTACTTATAGCAGAAAAAGAAAAAGTAATCTAAAAAAAGAAGAACTATTGCATATCAATTTTTATTTGGCATCAAAGTGTTCCTATTAGTTTTATAATATTGTTATCACGAGAGTCGAATTTTGAAAAACAATTAACTAATTTTGGACTATCTCAGGGGAAACACATTTTGTTCTGCACATGAGAGTTGACCTATTTACCTATTTCATCAAAACTATAGGTCAAAAAAAAAAAAAAAAAAAAATTTGTTTAAGGAATCATAAACATATTTGCAATTACTTATGCAAAAAATTTTGTTCATAACCTTTTAAAATTACTATTTTTGAATGAAATATATTAGCAATTACATGCAGAACAAAATGGCGATTTTTCTGTGTAATGTTCCCTTTTGAGTTTAAATACAAAAATATGAACAAGTTTACTTTGTCTTTGGATAGTAAGTGCTTTGCTAAGTTATTTGTAATTATAAATTTGCTTTTAGAAATATAATGGATCAGCTAGATAGCAATTTAAAAGAAACAGGGTTTCCAACAAAACATGAAAATCTTGGAGTGATTGTGTTGCTTAAAAATATTAACTAAGTGAGAATGCAAAAATACTTCAAAACAAAAACAGAAGTTTAAAATTTTTTTTGCAGTTTTCATCAGGTCAATAGGATATAAGTTAAGTGAATTGTTCAACTTAATACACTCCAAGATCTTTTTTTTTCTTTCGTAATATGTCTTGAAATTCAGGAAAACTAAGAAATATTTTTTGATGGAAGCCTAGAAAGATGTCAAGAAAATCGTGAAATTTGCTCATTTGACAACCATCTTATTGTCCATTTTTATTACATGAGGTAAAATGTTATTTATACCATTGTGCATGGTAAAGACTTGGGCATTAGATCATACAAAGTACTACAGTCAAGCAATATGCATTTCTTCTATTTTTTCGATATTCTTTATGTCATCCTATTTGGGTGAAACACTTAACTTTGCTTTGGCACTCTCCATTTTTACATAAAGGACTATCTAAATAGTACTTAGTGCTTGGAATTTTTTTATTTGCTTTTATACATCGCTTTTTAATATTCAGTAGAAATGTTGCTTAGCTTGTGATGGAAACCATATTGCATGTAACACTTTGAATTCAAATGTATATATATTTCATGCATACATCAATATTTTTAATTATTTGCAAGATGCTATTGGCTTTAAGTCCTTTTTTTTAATGTTTTTCATATGTTGTGACTTGTGTTCAAATATTTGAATAAACATATATTGACTTTACAGAAATTGCAATTCTGTGTATACACAAAGTTGTACAATTTCTTTTAACTTGCTTTTGTAATGCTTTTGTTTTGGTACCCTTCAGTTAACATGTTTTTCTTAATTTCTAGCTAGTATATTAATGTGTTGTAAAAATGCAGATTCATGGGTATGATATAAATAATGAATAAGCTCATTAATATGTAAAATTGGCATGAATGTATAACATTTCCTTTTCACAATTTTAATTATTTGACCAGTTTTTCAATAGCCAAGAATATTTGCAAATCTGTATTTATAATGCAGCGCTGAATCTTTCTTAAAATTCAAATAACATTATTGTTACAAAAAACTGCAATGTTCATGTTATCTTACTATGAATAAACTAGTTACAGCAGAGAAAAACTTTTGTTTTCTAAACTCTTCCAAACAAACAGATTGTAAAGTAAGAATAATAAGAAGCTATCTGCATTTTAGCATCATAATAGAAACTTTTTATTACTTGATATCTTTTGTTTTTGTCTCACTTTACAAATAGTTTTAGTAACAAGTTTAGTAGTGCAAGAGACTATGATTACTATCAAGCATAATATAACATATATGCAAATAATTAGTATATGCTACAGTATAATTTTGTTAATTGTAATAGTTAAAGTAATTTGATCCATTTCACATTTAATTGAAGTAAGTGTGTAACTTTCATACTTTTTAGTAGTTTAGAATATGCCTTTTCTGTTAATTTTGATGTTCCTTACTGACAAGCATTTTAATGTTTCTAAGTTCACATTATGCTAATTTTCTTGCTACTTTGTGTACACACAGCACATTGTGATTTCTGGAATGAAAACCAAACAAGTTCAATATGAACAAGATATTTTTAGTGTATGTCACTATTTTCATTGTATGGTTTTATGCTGTATCCAGTGAAGCTCCTCAGGTAATACTGTAGAGCAGTTTTTAAAACGATTATCATGTGATATGTAAACAAACATTGATTTTCATGTTGTTTTTTCATTTTTGTTAAGATTTTCCTATAAAGCATAAAAACGTTTCTGAATGTTAGTGAGAGTACAAAATTCATTATTCCTTTTTCACAATAATTTAGAGATGTGGATCATGTCTTTTTGCCAAATTCAAATTTTTATTCTGTTACCTTTTTTTATTATTTATTTTTTTTTTGAAAAATTATTTATTTATTTATTTTTTTTTTTATGAATGCAGTGATTATCAAGCAGTTTTATGTCTGGCAAGTTTTTTGGTGTTCTGCTGAACTGCGTATAGTGATACACAACAGTATATCATTTTCAGTGCTAATGTGAAACAACATTGAGTAAACTGAAGGCTTGAATGTATTTAAACTCAACTAATTTCTGATGATTTAAATCTTGCAGCTAATAACAATTAACTCATGCTATATTTTAATTAATCTTACAAGATAGCAACTATAAAGAATTTCTCCCATTGTAATTGATTTTCTAGCATTTTCCCCCCTTAAATTAGAAGTTTCAGAAGTGTTTTTAAATTTTTTAAAGATGATAAATGTGCATTTTTTTTAGTTTACTGGTTTTGTTAGGAAAATATAACTTGAAATGTTCAGAATTGGAGCTGTACAAGTTTTATGAGAGGAGGGATTCCCTGCAACAAAATTGACAATGTGCCGCCTTAAATCTTGTCTTCCCTGACAGTCATACAGTGTTAAGAGAAATTAACTGCTCAAAGCTTCTCCTAGTAGTATAGGGTACCTAGGTGCATGTCAAGATAGAAAAAGTTACGAAAACTGCTGGTTGCTGCATTCATATTGAGTTCTCTCTCTTGCTTTCTTCCTTTTTTTTTTTGTTTATTGAGGCTTTATTTTAAACTCATTTAAATATATACAATCAGGAGTTGATCTGGACCAAAATTGGGTCCTCTTTGCTGCCCCTTATTAAAATTCCATATCGTAAAAGTGGCCCCATTCACAAACTTCTGCATCGCAAAAGTGGCCCTATTCACAAAATTCCCCATCGTAGAAACGGCCCCATTCACTATATGCAGCAGATACCTTGCAATTAAAATTTGTTTGAGTGCATCCTTTTTCAAAATCGTTGATTAAATCTAAGAATTTTAAGCATCCTTTTTTTCATATGTTACCTCATTTACTCTTATTGTACTCGTTAGGGCTTTCTCAATAAAGTATGACGACTAAAAATGCTTTGTTATTACGTTTTTCCAGAAAAAAAAGACAAATTCATGAAAATTTCTTTTTTTACAAAAATAAAGAAAATTCACAAAAATATTTTACTTTTTCACAAAATGCGGACCCAAAAAATAAAACCTTTATCAACCCTTGACTTTTATGATTGATGCTATTTAAGATTAAAAGCTAAAAGCTGAAAGTTGATAGTATACTTTTTCCAACATCCTTGGCAATATTCTTTTAATAAGTATTAGTAGAGTTAGATAAATTATGCATCTTTTTTTTTTTTTTTTTTTTTTTTTTAACTTTGTGTTTGTACTTTGCTTATTACATTTGTAATTTTCAGGAAGGAACTGAAATTTTTTGAGATGTTGTTAACCTTAGAATGTAGTTTTTTCATATTTTTACTCTGTTGCTATTCTTTCTTCACCTTTTTATAATTCTTATATTTATAATCTTCAGTGTATTTTGAGTTATTTTATAGGAGTTATCTTTTGTGCGTATTATTTTGTCTAGATTCTAGTTTTAAAACTTTTAATCTGTATTTTGCTGTCTCATTGAAACTTTTTTATCAATTAGATTTTCGTCCTTTCACTTTCGTTTTTAAGAGAAGAAATTTAAATCCAATGTCTATTTGATTATAAAGTAAAAGTTGGTCTATCTTGTAGGAATGTGTTAATTTGAACTAGGCACTGCTTTATATTGTTTACTTTAAAGTGAATTCATATTGCAAAAATGCTTAAAGGTTATAAATTGCTTTTTATGTGTTCCAATGCATTATCTACAAAATTTCTATTTTGCTTGTTGAGTCATCTTGATACATCTTGCACACTTGTAGGTATAAAAATACAATCAACAAATTGAAAATTTTCAAATTGTCATATATTTTTGACACTTTTAAATTGTTCTATAAGATGCACTTATTTTTGAAGCACTATAAAAATTAACCTATCTGAACAAACAATTATTTGTATATATAAATGATATCAACTTAAATAGCAAGAGTTGCTGGCTAGTTGCTGATTTTAAACATAGTTGGCATAGGATTAGGTGGAATGAATGCTTTAGCAAAGTAAACATGGATCAGATCTTGCTTTTACTTCATAGCTTATACATATTTATACTGAATTATGTAGATGAATTTACTATAGTTAAGGCAATAATTAAAGATGTTGTAAAACATTCAATTTGAATAAGGTCCTGTGATGAATGTGTGAAGCTATTGCAAAGTGATGAAAATTTGTTTCAGCTGTTTTAGTAGAGTAAAATAAAAGTATTTTACCAATTTATTACCAAGGCTTTTATGGTCAGCAGGAGAAATATTTTCTGGGATTAGAGGCTGTAATACAGTGCATGTGTTTTTCTAGTAGGATGCGTGCTCATAACATATCTGGGTCACCAATGTAGGTGTGGAATACCAGGTCCAGAAGCAGTGGTGTAGTAAGAAATTTTTCTTGGGCCGGAGAGGGGGGGGGGGGGGGGGGGGTTAAAAATTAAAAACCGAAAATTGCAATTTTAGTCCCTTGAATGCGTGCTCTCACATATACTTTTAATCCTTCATGGTGGAAAACGGGCATATGAGCCCCTTGGTGTCCCGTGGCATAGCTCCCTGGCCACTGTCCGGAAGTTATACCTTTACTGTAAATTGCATAAACAACATAATGCATTTAAAAGCAAAAATTTAAAATAAAATCAATTTGTTCCTTCTTGGAACTCAATAACACAGTTAACATGCACCCAGTCAGTAATTTCAGGAAGTTTGTGCCGAAATAATCCAGTAGCTTTTAAACGCTTTTGTCAGATTTGCATCTCTAAAAGTTCAATGCGCGGGCAGCATTCTCACATGTTGCGACATTCTCTTTCAAAAGAGATTTGTCTACAGAACCTCAAAACATTTTCGGAGAAAATCCCTTCAACTTGAGCCTTCTGGGATCCTGTTCACAGAGTAGCTATTAATATTAAGCTAAGTTCAATAAAATATGAAGAATTTAAACTTTATTAAATTCCTGTTAATCAATGCAAGGCATTTCACGAGGAAGATAAGCAATTGCTAGCATCAAAATAAAATCTGCGACAAATATCCTGTTCAATAAAAATCGAGGATAGGATCTCAGGGGCTAAAATTTAAAGTAGAGATGACAAAATTCTTGCCAAAAAGTTTCAGACCTTAGACATTAGTCTGAACTGGAGGCTTCCATCTATTGAAAAAAAAAATAAATCATTTCCTGACAAACATGAAAATCTACCTTTTTTGAATTACATGTTGAGTTACCATGATTTAAAAATAGAATGTTTTGGCTCTGATTTGCTGAAAGTATTGTTGTTGCTGATTAATTATATGCATTGCTACAATAAATAAATGTATTTTCGTAAAAAGAATTTTTGATGCATTTTTTTTCTTATTTCTTTTCTGCACTTGTGCATTAAAATGTGCAATCTTTTTGCAGCCTGAGAAGGAATTAAAATGTTCTATTTCAAAGTATTTAACATTAATATCTGAAGTGTGGCTGAATATTTTTTGATATTGTTTAAACTCGATTTTTTAAATATTGTATTACGCGTAGAAACGAATTACTTAAAAGGGTACAGAGCTTCTTTTACACTATTCTACTAAAAATAGAGCTTGTACTGAATTAGGATTCAAAATATTTGATAAATTTTTAAATTATGGTAAATTTACTCTAATATAAGTTAGCAATTTTTAAGAATCTGGATAAAGTTCTGGACATTGAATGCAAAATTTGAAAATGTGAGAAGATACAAAAAGGTTAAAATGGTCAAATAATATTGTTTCTTTTTTTCCCTCTCAAAATAATACAGCCTGTTTCACAGGCAAATCTTGCTGCAGAGTCGTCCATGCAGTCACAAATTTCAATTTTATTTCCTGAATCCATAGAATGTTTATGAACCAGTCTTCTCTTCTCCTTTGTGCTTGGGGGGGGGGGGGGGATACGAGATTTCTCTGGGTAAATATTAGCCAACAAAATCATGGATGGATCAGAGCCTGTGATACCAGAAAATATTGCTCTTGTTTAGTTACCCTTACCAAATGCGGAAGAAGAGTACAAACCAAATGTCAAGGACTAGCGATGTCCTTCCAATGTTGATTTGTGTTGCGACACTGTCTACAAAGAAATGTTTTAATATGAAATCTTTATAACATAGGATTGTGTGCTACTAAAGGAAGCTCGTGTCAGGGTTCATGCACTGCTTGAATAGTTTAAAATGTCTTTTCTTTGTTTGAAAGCAAAAATAAATAAAAGAAAAAACAAGTATTTAGTTTAATATTTTGAGTATGTTGTCCAGGGGTCCCCTCCCCCCCCCCCCCCAAGAGCAAGGGACCACCTCCCTAAATATCGCAATGCCTCCATCCCCCAAAACGAGCCCACTCCAAAAAGTGAAAAACGCCCCTCAAAACACCCCACCCCCCTAAAAATTGCAAAGGTGCAGTCTGTGCCATGACCCCTCTAGGTGGGCACCCCTATGTTGTCCTCTGAAACACTTTTAGAAGTGTTTTGTGTTCAGAAAATTACTCAAAATGTTCACTATGTTAGCAAAAATATGAAATTTTAGTTCTTGAAGACAATTCCCAAAGGTTTAAGAAAAATCTAGTAATTTAATTCATTGTTATTACAAACATTGAATTACAAACAGACTACAGTAAATTTTGGGCCTTCAGAATGAGACAATTTTCAGAAATTCAAATCATAAGCATTTTAGAGAAATTCCTGGCTGTAAGGCCCTTTAATAATGATCCTTTAATTCTTATAGTCATACTTAAGGATTTTATATAGCAGTAGGAAATAATTTCCACCCAAATTGTGCAAAAGATTAATGTATTTAATAGTTTATAATGTCTATTATAAACTGTTTGACCTTCTCTGATTGATTAATTAATACCTTTTTAAGGCTGAGTGAAGAATAATACTTCAAGGTTTGAATGTGGGAACAATACTTCCCTACACCAGTAAAAATGGATAGGGCTAAAATTCAAATATTTTCAACAAGCTTAAAGGCCTAACCCTCTTAGTGACCCCAGTGACAAGAAAGAACATTAAATTGAATTAAAACCAATAATCATTGAATGTTTTTAAATTTTTGAAACATGTCACTGTTGCTGCCAGTGAGGGATGTGTTGCTAAATTATTTTAAAAGTTGAGAGAGTAGTAAATTTATTAAAAATTCCTAGTAGTTTGTTTTATTTATTTATTTATTTATTTTTTCAAGTTGTGCATGATCTCAATTTCCAGTGTCATGTTTGATTGGGTAAAATGAACTTTTATTCACAATAATCTTGGTCCATTGCAGATTCTGTATCAGTCGCTTCCATTGTCAAACTGTTTATAAAGAATTAAGTGATATTTTGTGTATTTATGTTCAGTATTGAATCCAACTAAATGTTTAATATAGCATATATATTCTTAAATGTTACATGTATATGTAATATAAAAAAAATGAATTTTCTTTTATTCTTTTTCAGTTTTGTAAGTTTTTTTAAGTGATTCCTAAGCTATTCTGTTTTGTTGTTGAGATGACATATTGAAAGTACAACCCATTAATCCAGCAGAGATTAAGAATAATTAGAAATGTTAAACACAGAGCTATTAAACCTGTTAAAAGCTGAAATGTTTTTGCTGAAACAGGTGAATATTTTATTTTCTGATCAATGAAACTTCTTTCACTGCTTTTAAATCCCGCTTTGATTTCAGCTTTTTGATTTCACCAAGTATTATACTTTGTTTTCTGAATAGCATACAGATGTTTCAGGATAACAAGCAGGAGTAAAAATTATCCGTTGTTATCTGGAATTCCATGTTCTTTTAACTAATTAATTTTGGATTTCCAATCTTTTAAAATTTTTAATTTACAAAATGTGTAGGAACAGCTATATTGAGGTACATTTGTAAAAATATCACTAAATGGAAATAGCAAATTTCTTGTGTGAAGTGGAAATTACTATAAGTTGCTTCCATATAAGTTAAAAGACCCTTAAAAAAAGAAAATCAGTTAATTTCTAGGACTTTGGTTTGAAAGAAATAACTTGTTAATCATAATCTAAGAAGAAATGGAAGAAGAGGATGTTCTTAAACATTTGAAAATACATGTACTTGTCATAAATAATGTTTTGAGTCGGTATTTAATCCAGGTTAAGGTTTTATTCTCAAAAAATAAATAGCTGTTGTGTTTTGTTCCAACTAAATTTTTTTACTGCAGAAAGCTGGTGTTTCAGACACATGACTATTGTTAGCAATGATAGTATGTGTGAGTTGGATTACAAATTTGAATAGGTTTGGAATCACTACTATTTCGTGTACTATTTCCAGGGTCACATCAAATCTGCAAGATTTATTCCGTCCCTCGATGTTCAAAATGCACAAACATTTTCTTAATGTTTTTTTCCCTTTTAAGTTTAAAATTATTTTCTCTGGGATGTTTAATTGTGTTATGTATCATTAAATAATTGAAAATACTGCTTTTTTTTATGTTTAATCTAGTAGTTCTGTGGTAGTAGTCTTGTATAGATGTTAATTGTGTTAACATCATCAAACTGCTACTGGTAAAAATATTTGCAGTATGGCTTTATGGCCTATATTTGACAATAATCAATGTTTTGATATTCAGCAAGCCTGCGAAATATTTTTAACTGGTAATAGCATGTTTATAGTATTTCGCTCTCAAAATAATACCACAATCATGAGAAATTACTGTTTTCTTTCTTGTGATTATTTTCTTAGTTAAAGTTTCAGACCAAAAATAGTTATTAAGAAACTATTTCATTTAATAGATCTACAAAAGCTACCTGTCTTCTTGCAATTGCATCATTACATTGATTTTTTCCCTTTGTTTGTGTGAAACTGAAAAAATAATACCTGCTACTGTTACAAGATTATTTGCATAACTTTGATTGGGTAAAGGCTGTCAGTGTTTTCAGTTTGCTGGTACATTAGTTTTCAAAGTTACTCAATTATGTACCCAAAATCTTTGAAGGTTTTATGGTTTTTGCCAAAACACGTAAAAACTGTCAGTGCTTACAATCAGTGTAAGAATTAGCAAGAATTAGAATAAATAAATTAGATGGCTTTGAAGAGGTTGGAAAGTTTTTTGCCTTGAGCTGCTTAACATCCAATTCATTTAACATGAAAAAATATTTTGGTACCCTCAGTTTTTTGTTAAACATGTTTCTCTTTGCTACATGTTGTGTATATTGTCCTTCCATTTCAATTATTACATTTAGTTGTTTTAAATATCATGCAAGTCTTGATACAGAAATTGAAAGAAAAATACAGGTTTTGTGAAACATATTTTTTTTAAATCTTAGTATTTGGTTTGTGTCTCAGTGCAATATTTCTGAAATTGGGGAGAATGTGCTTAAAAAAATCTCATTGCTTCTACATTTGAATGAAGCAATTGCCTGTTTGGTGATATTTTGATATTTGAAATTTTAACTCTAACTCTAGTGGATTGTTCTAAAATTAGTCTTACCAGTAAAACCAGCCTTGTCAAAATAAAACATTTCCCTTCATGTCAAACATTACCAAAAAATATTATAAAATTATGGCGTGAGTTTCATTGTTGATGACGTCAGAGCCTTACCGGATCAGTGAATTCGCTTATTAGTTTTACATATCGTACAAGTCCTAATACAGTAAGGGAAAAAAGGTTTTATAAAATATATTTTTAAAAACTTTAGTATTGGGTTTGTTTCTCAGTGCAATATTTCTAACTATGGCATATATGCTTGCAAAAATCTCATATTCCTCAAAGGTGGAAAAAGGCGGCCTTTTAAGCATGAAATTAAATTTCTCTTTCGTGTACAAAATCACGGGGTAAAACTGACTTGTTTCTAATGATGAATTTTTTAATTTTTTTTTATGTTGAACTGTTCCTTTGAATGCTCAATTAATGCTGTCAATGGATTGCAATGAGATGTGACCCTGATTTTGCAATGAATTCACACTTTGGAAAATAGTATTTAATTTATGCTTTTTGTGTAAATAAATTCATTGTGTTGATTCATATTTGTTAGTGCATCAAGTGAAAACTGGCCATAGCAAAAAACATTGCTGTGTTATATACTTAATAGATAATTTGAATAGAAATGCAATGTATGAACTAACCATTAGTATATTCCCGTTTGTGATCGAATTTGTGATTCAGATTTTGATGAAATGATTTTTTTTTTTTTTTTTTATAAAAGATGTATCATATGTATCAAGACTAGAACAATTCTTGCTATTTACTTTCCAAAACTTCAAATTTTACTGTAACATATATTTACAGATGAAAAATATGTATTATTTTTTTGTTTTATTTTCTTGTGATTTATAAGTTTTTTGTATACTAAAAACTGCACTAGTTATTGCTAGTATACTTTTACATGATCTGCTGATGCAGGTAATTCTCAATTAACAAGACAATCAAATTATACCATTTTGTTTCAATTTTAATTAAATTTAAGCCTTTCATATTTCTTAAAATATGTTTGTTAATTTGTAGCCCTTTTAACACTAAAATATAATATGCTTAGAAGTTCAAAAAATTAAATTGTAGTTTTCTTTTTTATTTTCAAAGAAATGTCAGGAACGTCAAAGCAATAAAACTTACTTTCCAATAGAGCTTTGTTGTAAAAGATGCAGATTAATACAAAAGTCCTAAAGCAGGCTGATATATTGATGAAAAATCTACACATGAGAGCTAAGACATTCATGTGTGGAGACAATTCGTGCTTAAGTTCAGAAATCATGCAACCAATTATAAAATATTTAATTAAAAAAATATTATTAGCTTTAAATACAAATTGCTGGTTATAAAAGTGCCCCCCCCCCCGACTCCAAAGAGCAATGGCACATCTTCCCCTCTAGAAAAGAGAAAAAGTACTCCTAAAAAATAATGTTCAAATTACTTTTTGCTGTTTCAGACTTCAAAATCGTCTGCTGAGTACTAAAAGTAGGTAACTACGAATTTGAAACAAATAGAATGTTTTACTTATGTTTGAAACGAGATATAATTCTTCTAATTAAATAAAGTTTTGAAATGATAGATTAACAAGATTAGAACAAGTTTTCACATCCATACCTGTGTAAGGTGTTCTCTCACGATTTTCTTGGGGGGGGGGGGATCAAAAACTGAGAAAAACCTTAACTTGTTGAGTTTTATTCGAATCAGTGTGAAAGTGTAGTTACCAATTTATAGGGTTCACACCATCACACTACAATATGACCTATGACTATTCATATGACTGTAATGAAATTTTGCTATAACCAGTTTTTTACCTGCTCTTCATCATGTTGTATGCTTTGTTACTTCAAGTTATTTATTGTAAATAGCTTATTGCTGCAAACCTGTGTATTAAAATTATTTATGTTTGAAAAACACTATTTTCAAGCAGAACATCTTAAAAACTTGCAGTAATGGATTCTCCCTATGCTTGCCATATATTTTGCTTTGTCGGAAATGATGGTAACTGCATGGAATATGTGTGCTTCCACACTTCCATCACTGGTGCTATCTTGAGTGTTATTCAAATATGCTAATATTGAACTGTTACATTTGATAGGGAACAATAAAGTTTTAATTTTTCTTGATGCCTTGTGAATTATTTTTTTGTCCATGACGTGTATAATACTAGTACATGCCGCCAAGATTATTATTAAAATTTGTGCATGCGCAAATGTTAAAATAAAACATGCTTTTCAATTCGTAATTTCTTCAGAGAACTTCCCGAAAAAAGCAAGTTATAACAAACCACTTAAAGTTGTTGGATTTATAAGTGCCTATTAATAAGTGAATCTTTTATGCTGCATGCATGTTAAAGTCGATGTCAGCCAGTGGAAGATCTTCCATGTACCTTAATGGAGAGGGTGCTAGAGTTGCTGGGGAGTGTTTTTGCTGCTCCTGAGATAAGTGATTTTTTACTGTAATTGTTTATTTTACTGCTTTAGTTTCAGTATTTTTATTGTATTTTATCATATAATTAAGTATTCTTGTGCTTTTAAGTCTTATTTTTGATTTACTTGCTTTCTTAAAGTGTTTTTCTATTCTTTGTAGCTAAGCCTAAACTGTGCTGATTTCTTGTTGTTAAGCCTGAGTGCTCTGTTTAGGGTGTAACTTGTTTATTTTAATTTACTGCTTGTCTTAGGATTTATTAATATTTGTACCTTTTACTTCCAATGCTTTATAATTCTAATAATTAGCATTATTTCTCCAATTTTGTACTTTTGTATTGACTTTTTAAGTGCACCATTTTGAGCTAGAATGGGAGTTATATGCATAATGAAGGAGGTTAAAAGTGGTAAAGGGGACAAGTGGATTTCTTGTGACCTATGTCAGATGTTCTGCTTGTTTAAGGGGAAGGATGAGTCTGAGAAGGATTTCATTTGCACTAACTGTGTTGAACTCTCAGAAATCAGAGTTAGGATGCTTACTTTGGAGCGTGAATTAGCATTAGGTTGTAGGCGTATAGATGGGGTAAACACTCTAGAGGGGAAGGGGGGAGTTAGCAAAAAGGAGGTTGGCATTAGCTGTGTGTTAGATAGTGGGAATATTCCAGAGGTAAAGGAGGAAGTTAGTAAAAAGGAGGTGGGCATTAGCTGTGTGTTAGATAGTGGGAAAATTCCAGAGGTAAAGGGGAAAGTTATTGCTGAGGCGACTGACTGGGAAACAAAGGGTATAATTTTGGGAGATTCAATGGTGCGTGAGGTGGGAAACTCAATAGGCAGAGTTAGACGTAAGGTGGCTAGATGTTGTTTGTCAGGGGCTCAGGTGAGAGATGTAAATAGGGTTGCTGAAAAGATGGGGGTATTTAATAAATAGGATGTAGTTACTTTGTGGGTGGGAACTAACGATGTAGGCCATAGTAACAACGATGAGTTTACAAAGGAATGGGATTCCCTGTTGGACAAAGCAACCAACTGTTCGGCAAATGTCCAAGTGGTTAGTTTGCTTCCCAGGTATGGAGTGCATAGGAGTTGGTTAAACCAACGGGCTAGGTGTATGAACCTGGTACTCAAGGAAATTTGCATTAAGCGTAGTATCAGGTTTACTGATGTGTGGAGTAAATGTAAACGCGATTGGATTGCTAGGGATGGCCTGCATCTGAGCTCTACGGGGGTCAAAATGGTTAGTGGTTTGGTTTTAGAGGCTTCAGAATCAAAAAACTAAGTTGGAATGGGGGGCATGGTTTAAGGAGCAGAATTCGAAAGGGTACTAAGTATTGGGATTTTAGTAGAAACGGAAATAGGGTGGCTAATAAGAGAAAAAATTTTAACAGTTGGGATTCCATTAATCGTGCAGCATTAAATAAAAGTAAAATGGGCTTACTTAAGGTTATTTATACAAATGCTGGTAGTATTAGGAACAAGATGGAAGAATTGAAAAGCGTATTTATAGATGAGAGGTTGGATATCATTGGAGTTACCGAGACATGGGCTACCGAAAGTGATAATGATTTATTATCTATTGCTGGATATAATTTGTTTAGACAAGATAGAGTAGGTAAAAGAGGTGGTGGGGTTTTATTTTATGTCAGAGACACTTTAATTTGCAATGAATTGATAATTAATGATAAACCTAATGAGATTGATATGATTTGGCTGGAGTTGATTAGTAATAAGGACAAAAAACTACGTTTAGGGAACATTTATAGGCCACCCAACTTAAGCCAGGGTCAAGATGAACAGATGTTTAGTATTATTAGTGACATTTCAAGCAAGGGGTCAGTCATCATAATGGGAGATTTTATTTTTCCAGGAATTGATTGGAATAATTTTTACCATAGTAATAGCAGAGAAGAGGAATTTTTGAAAGTAATTGGTAACTGTTTCTTAGATCAAATTGTAACTCAGGGTACTCGACAGGACGCGATTTTGGATCTAGTTTTCTGCGACATGGAAGGCTCTGTTCAGGGGTTATGTGTAGGGGAACACATTGGAGATAGTGACCAAAACAAGTATTAGGTTTTGGATTAAATTTGATATGCACAAAGATAGAGAATTTTAGGTTTGTGCCCAATTTCAGAAATAATGATTTTTGTGGCACTTAGGCAGAGTTTGAAAGCAGTTTTTTCTTCTAAATTGGATAATAGCGATGTGAATCTTCAGTGGGCAGAGTTTAAGGAAAATCTAGCGAATATGGTTGGGGATCATGTTCCTTTTAGGAGAAAGGGTGTCAACACTAAAATTTGGCCAATGTGGTTCTCCAGGGAAACTAAAGACGCTCTAAATTACAAGCAAGCTGCTTTTCATAGGTTTAGAGAAACAGGTCACAGTGCATATAGGCTCCAATATTGTAAGGCAAGGCGTAAATTTAAGTATTTGGTACGGATTCATAAAAGAGAGTTGGAGCAAAGACTGGCAGATAACGTAAACAGGAATCCCAAGAGGTTTTTTGCATACACTAATTCGGGGAAAGTTCGAAATAGTCATATTGGGCCACTGGTTGATGAGCACGGAATTTTAATTCAGGACGATAGTGATATTGCTAATGTTCTTAATAACTTTTTTTCGAGTGTTTTTAACCATAACTGTATCTCAACAGCTGACACCAACAAGACACAAGTTATAGTACAGCTTGGGGACTTTGTATTTTCCAGGGATGACGTTTTACTTCATTTGAAAAAAATTAAAGAGACAAAGGCTCCGGGACCAGATAATATTTATCCAAAAATTTTAGTTGAATGTGCAGAGGAATTAGCACATGTAAATCGCAAACATTTTCAATGCTTCTTATAATTCGGGGACAGTGCCAGAGGACTGGAAGCTGGCTAACATTACACCGCTCTTCAAGAAAGGGTCTAAAGGGAGTGCGGGAAATTATAGACCTGTGAGTCTAACTTCGGTGGTTTGCAAAATTCTTGAAACATTGATGAAAATTAAGATAGTAAATTTTCTAGAGACTAATAATCTATTGACTAGTTTTCAGTACGGTTTCAGGAAAGGTAAATCTTGTTCAACTAATTTATTACATTTCTATAACAAAGTTACCATGGCTTTGGATATAAGAAGCCTGTAGATGTTGTTTACATTGATTTTCAAAAAGCTTTTGATAAGGTACCGCATGTTGCTCTACTTAGCAAATTAGCTGATATAGGAATAGGAGGGAAAACTTTCATTTGGGTAAAAAACTGGCTGACCGGAAGGAAACAAAGAGTAGTTGTTATGGGAAATTATTCTAATTGGAGTGAGGTCTTAAGCGGGGTTTCTCAAGGATCAGTGTTAGGGCCTGTTTTGTTCATTATCTTTATGAACGATATTCACAAAAATATTTCTGGGAACATGAATTGTTTTGCTGATGATGTCAAAGTTATGGGGACTGTAGAAAATGAAGAACAAGCAAATCAGCTGCAAGAGGATCTAGATCATATTACGGAGTGGGCTGATAAATAGGGTATGGCTGTTAATGTTGGGAAATGTCAAGTGCTACATTTAGGGCATGGAAATAAGTATACAAGTTATTATTTGCAAGGTTCAGTCATTAGTCAGGCAGACAAAGTTACTGATCTGTGGGTCTTAATAAGTCAGGATTTAAAGTTTAGCCAACAGTGCAACATTGCTAGCAAAAATGCCAATAAGATGCTTGGGTTTATCAATAGATCTATTTCAAACAAATCTAAAGAAGTTCTTCTGCCCTTATATAGAAGTTTGGTAAGACCCCATTTGGAGTTTGCTGTTCAGTTTTGGTCTCCTTATCTTAAGAAAGACATTAATGTATTGGAAAGGGTTCAAAGGCGGGCTACAAGGCTAATAAGTGGACTTTCCCACTTAGATCATGATTCCAGGCTTAGAAGGCTTAAAATGTACTGTCTTGAGCAAAGAAGAGACCGAGGGGACATGATTCAGCTGTTTAAATTTATTAAACGAAAGATGTTACGGGGCTCAAGTTTAGCACTGAAAACAGGACAAGGGATCATTGTTTTAAGCTATTTAAATCTCAGGCTAACATGGATATTAGGAAAAATTATTATTTGAGCAGGGTAGTGGAACCTTGGAACAGCTTACCAGAAGAGGTGGTAATGAGCAAGGGAGCAGACAGTTTTAAGAGGGCCTAATTGGATCTTCACTGGGGATTGTAAATTGACTAGGACCAGTCTAGGTGGGCCCAGAACCTGTTGCTGGTCATCACTTTTGTATTTGTATTTAATGGTAATTGGTGCACATAAAATCTATTTTATTCACAATATCTTTCATGTTTCCATAATAAATCAATACCTTTCAAGGTACTGGAGCAGGGGTTATTTTGCCTGTGCTCTGAATCAAACAATTGACACTTGGTGGTGCCGTCAGCAATACAACCAAAAATTACCTTCTGGGTATGGTTTCCAGGCACATGCAGTGGTCCAAGTGAAAGCCCCAAGCAGCTGTATAATGTCCAATTGTCTTCATATTATTACTTTGTGATATTTGTTTGAAGTATATGTTTTCTGAGTAAAACATGTTCATTCTTGTAACTGTCAAGTTGAATAGAACATTTCCTATGGAGCAAAAACAAATATGTAATACATAATATCTGATGTATTACAAAAATGCAGTAGAAATGCATATTATCAACGCATTAAGAAACGAATAATTACTAAAACTGGATTAAAAAATATGCAATGCTATAAAATACTACTAAAATTTCTTCAAGTTTAAAATTTTTAGATGTAAATACTGCATTTAATTTAAGTTAATTTATAAATGAATTCAATTCTTCGTTCGTTAGCAGTAAAATATTCAATTACAGAATCGAAAAAATGTTTTGGGCATGCCCAGATCTATGTACCTGCAGACCCCGAGGGAGGGGGGGGGGGGTAAGTGGGGGCTCAAGTCCCCCTTCCTTTAGAATTTGAACTTCCTGGCTTTTAGTATTTTCTTCTTTGCAAAAATGTGAAAACATTTCTTCTCCAGCAATTCATGAATAAGTTATTAAAAATGTCAAATTTTAATAACTCTAATCTGTACTGAAATCGGTTTCTATGGGGAAAATATCCTGCTAAACCATGGAAAAAATAGCTGAGCCCCCCTTAAAATTTTGCATATGAGCGTCGTTGCGGGGGGGGGGGGGCATTGCCCAATCCAGTGGGCTATAAGGGGCCCTGCCCCAGTGATTTTTTGCAAAGGGGCCCAAAATTTGTACATCCGGGTCTGGTGTTGAGTAAGTTGTTTCTAAAAGAGTATATTCTAGGGACGTATTTCTAATAATAATAGTGGAAGTGTGAGTGAATGGAGGGGGGGGGGGGGGTTGAGACCCTATTTGGTGTTGCCTTCGACATTGAAATCTTTAGCCGTGCGGTGCTTTAAAGGCCTTTATTCTCATTCGGAAGGTTCCCCACCACTTTTGGGGAGTGGGGCAACCCTGTCTTAAGTGCAAGACGGAATGTTTTTGTCTTTAATATGCATACCAAAATGAAATCTGCATAATAAAGACAAAAACATTTATCACACAAAGCTAAAGCACGGTTTGAAAAAAAAAAAAAATTTTTTTTTAAAAGGTGAAGAACTTATTCATCTTATATCAAAAAATTGTTTAAAATTATTTGAAACCAAAAAAAAAAAAGGCTGATTAAAAAAAAAAACCATATTTCTCGACTTTGGCTTTAAAAAAGCCAATCTGGCAACCCTGCTTACTTCCTGTAATCCAATCTCCCCATGCCTGGAACTGCTTGCTTGATTTTCAACTCTGAAGAACCGCTCTCTTATTATTGGATAGAAGCCATGGCAACACTTGTTATGGCTACACCCCTTTATTTCTCCTCGAGCATGGGCTGCAGTCTGGTTTTCTCTTTCCTTTGCCTGGGGATGCATTTTCTGAGGATATCACCGTTGAGCCACTTATAAATTTTTTTAAAACTTTTTTTCTAAGAGAGTAAAGATAAGAAAAAACTTATAGTACTTCCTGTTAGTTATGAGCAAGCAAATGAGAAATGAAAATTAATTTTGGGATTGAACAAGCTCTGCTTGGTTTGCTTGGATGGACCAAGACCTTCTAGATAGGAGGCCATCCAACTAGCAAATGACGTCATCGTTCGTCGATCCACAATGATATTGGGAAGTGAGCACTTCGATTAGTATTTTGGTTTAATTAAACTATTTGGTTTATTTATTATTGTCTTCTATTATTTTAGTAGCATTAAAAGTTCTACTTTTTCATTTGAAAACATAAAAAGGAACTGATAAACATACATTAAAAAATACACTGAGCTTAATTCATAGTATTTTACATAAAAACATTTATAAGTCTTACAAAGTATTCAAATAACTAAACACGATTTTATTTTTACAATCATGTTAAAACGAAGTGATAAATAAACAGTTTTATTTTTCAAACTAATCGCATTTAACTACTTGTATATTGTATTGAAACATTAACTCTTAAGAAGTATTCAAATAAATAAATGAACTTTCATTTTACAATTACATCAAAACAAAAAATAATATTACCATTGTATTTGAAGAAGAATTAAATGAAATTTAAAAAAATAAATAAACATTTTACTTTACTTAAGTAAATGGGAAACGTGACTGCAATATGTTTCAAAGACATAACATCAAATTAAAGTACATAATACCAGATTATTAATGTTAACTTAGCTGAGCAAATTTATGCTTTTAAAATGCCAAAGTAAACGCTGCTTTCAATTATGAAAACTTCAAGAAAAATACCCCAAAAAACATCTCCCCCATCTCCCTTAAAATTTCAAGGACACAGTCATTTATCTATAGCCGTTGAAAAGCTATCATTACTATGAGAATATGATTCAGCCCCCCCCCCCCTTCGGTGGGCACTCTCGAAAAATTACACAGGAATTCAACTTGAAAAACGTTAATTAAAAAATGAATATTACAACATCATGAATACTGTATGTTGTACATCAAAAAAATGTATTCAATATCTAAGCAGCCTTTTTTTTTTGGAATTTGGCTACTTTTCCATTTTCAGCTTTTTCTGCTGCTAATGATTCTTGTGTGGGGGGGGGGGGCTTCAATAGTTCATCATTTTAGGCTTTTGAAAAATTATTTTAAAAAAGCATTAATTGATGACAAAGTAACCTTTTTCAAAAAACTTTTCATAGAATGACCATTTTAGCAACTTTCTTCAATACTTAAAACCTCAAATATGTTAAATTTAGATCAACATTTTGCTGAGTATGTTCTTTTAGGAATTCAGTGTGACAGTTTTGTGACAGGGGGAAGGGAGGGTATAACAAGAAGTGTGACATCACGCGTTGTTTATAACAATATGCTCATGTTGAACAGCGTTACATGTAACTAGGAGGCGGGGGGGGGGGGGCATTTGTTCGAAATTTTGCAACATACTTTATGGACAGCCCCCTCAATTCAATTTATGTTACAGTTTCAGAGTTCCTGAAAGCTTATTAACAGAAAATCCAAGGAGTTCAAAAATATGTAGTTCAAGACATTTTTCCCTTTTTAAGCATAAACAAACAAGTATGGATCATATTCAGTAAATTACCGCCCATTAGCCAGGGCTAAAGCAAAAATACGTGAAATACATTGCCAGCTCAGTCATTTCCAGCCGAGGACTGCAGTTTCGTGCTTATTAGCACTCATCAGCCCGGCATAGGAAAGTGACTGAGCTGGAGATGGAAAACCAGTTTTGGAGCATTTGGCAAAAACACGTTGCATATCCACTGCTCAAAAGTAATCTTCCGTAAGCCCAGAAATTATGAATACCTTTAACTCAACCACAATTTGTGCATAAATATCATAAAACTTAAAGACAATAGTAGAAAAAAAACATATATATATATTTTTTAATTTACGCACAGAACCAGCTTGTTTGAATAACATTGCAGGGGCGTAGTTGGGGGGAAATGTTTGAGTATCGAACCCACGATCTCCGGCTTTCAAAGCTAATCTTCTACCTCAGAACTACGGAAGCCCATCAAGGAATGTTTTTTGATCAAACTAACACATGCTAGCGTATGAAACAATTTAATCGAAACCGAAAATATAAGATTAGTTCAGTTAAAAGCCTGTTTCAATAAACTTGTTTACATACATATTAACTGAATATCAACACCAAGTTACGTTGCTTCTGATAGCAACAAGTATATTTGCAGAAAATTCGAATTAATTCGAATAAATGCGTGTACAAGGTTGAAAAAATAAAGAAATAAAAAGTTGCAAGTTAACCATTTCAAATATTAAAGCAGTACGCTGAAATTACAAATTACAGACAAAGATATCAGAAAGGAAACTGACAATTGTTTGTGTAATGGAGGAAAAATTAAGTAACCTTAACTGCATGAACTCGAAGCATAAAATGTAAATTTGTTTATCTGAGAAAAGTACTTACCTCCGAACTTCAAAATTTATTCCATGAGGAGCCCAACTTTTTTTTTTTCGCATGCAGGTTGTTCGGAAGCAGAAATCGCTGACTCACTTTCACTCAAACATTTACAAAACTTATATTATACTAGCATTCCCGTACCCGGCATTGCTCGGGTAATGGAATTAGCAGAGGTTAACAGTGCTTGGTGCACCTAGTTTCGAAAATCCCCTATAATAATTACTTATTTACATATAACTTTTTATAATTATGGGGAGGATCCCGGAGACCCTGGACTCCTTATATATATATGCCCTTGTCCTTAAACCGATCTTTAACTGTTATTAAACGATCCTTTTAAAGTATTGATTATCTTTGCAAACAGAGGTCATTCACATTTTATTGTTATACCTATGTTTAAGCTAGAACTTCTTTGTATACAACATTTTTAGTTTTTTTTTCTGGTGCTAAAATTATTAAACTGCTTGATGAACTGGTTTTGGAGCAAGTTACATAACATTGGTCGTGTGAAAAAAAGTCTTCTCTTAAATCGATCCCTGCTACTTTTAATGTCTCCTTGTGACTTATTAATGGTTATTGCAAAGCAAACTTTAACAGGAAACTGCACTCTTCTAAATTCAAAAGGATAGTCCGCCTGTGATGATGTTCTTAAAAACTTCGTTTCTAGTTTGAAAAAATAAAAGCAAAAGACAGAAACATTATGATTTGACTTGAGAAAAGCCTCGAAGAATCACGTGAGAAACAAAAACAATATCAAATTTATAGTTCGCTATCGACCAAAAGTTGAGATGAAGTACTGAATAATGATTTGAATGGAGGAAAGCCTTCGAAAATAAGGGATTTGAATTTCAATGACAGGTTTTTAATTTCGCAGAAATTAAGGGGTTTTAATTAATTTCTCCCGAACTAACTGAGATTTCGAAAAATCCTTTCTTAGTGGTTACTTTTGTAACCATGCGGACATTCCTGCCAAATTTCAAGTCTGAAGCTTCAGCGGTTTCGGCTGTGCGTCGATATATATATATATAATATATATATATGTTATCTCAGGACATTGATTTTTTATATATTAAGATATATATATATATATTTCAATAGCCTCTACATTCCAGTACGTGGAAAGGATGAGATAAATCCAACAGTATTGTATTCAAAAATATGCATCCGTAGTTACATATTTCCTTTTTCATCTATTTTAGCCAGAGCAATTAGCACTACTGTTTACTGGTAAAACGCACTGCTTTCAAAGTTTCGCGCCAAGTTCATAGATCGACGACTGGTGGCGTAACGAAGCGGGGGGGGGGGGGGAGGAGTTGTCTGGGCTGTTATCACGTGGGTCTCGGATGGACCGCATGTCACTGGGTTTTCGTTATAACCTCTCTTAAGTGTATATCAACTAACTTATTAGGATCAGGATTATTTGTTTAAATAAAGGGTTTTGGGTGGGGATTTGACCAGCGTTACAGGGTTGGAAGCAAAATGACCGACCCCGACTCTGAAAATTTTACAGCCCTCGAATCTGACTCTACAACCGTGGCATATTGCGAGCTCAGAACCTTTTTTCTTTGCTTAAGAAAATTATGAATGTGTTGTTTATACCCCTACCATGATAGTTTAAATTCTGAATCAAATTGATGCGCTGCAGCTAGAGTTCAAAATGTGTTCGTAGGTATAATACATTCATTTAGCATAGTTACTTGTTCTAGTCTAGGAGTGGGCTACCTTTTTCTGAAGAGTGACACCTTTTGGGAGAAAAAGAGTTCCGCATGCTGTTATCAACTTTTTCTACACACTGAAAACATAAAAAATTGAATAAATAAATAAATAAAATAAATAAATTACTGGCTGATTATGTTACTTTTACTCAAATAGCAATTTTTCTGTGTGAGTCTGAGCAGTAGAGCAGCTTTGGGTCTGTTACAAGGGTTCTCAAACTATGTAACTCTGTGCTCCCCCTCCCCCAACACTACTTTAAGGTCAGCTCTCCCCCCTCCCCCCCCAACTCTACCAAATGAGGTTAATACTGGTAGAATGATTGGGGACTGGGAAACTGTAGCTGGTTGGAATAACTGTGTGTGTAGCTGCTTATTAGTTTGAAAATATAGATATTTTGGTATCCAACTATATATTGCTGTGCATAACCTTATTTTAAAATACAATGTTATTCGAACATATTAAATCAAAGAACGGAATTCAAATTACGGTATTTTTACAACAGGTGTGTGTTCAAATGAAGCGCACAAAAAAGTTTGGCTTGTGGAACAACTTGAAATGTGACCACAAAATTAAGTAAATACTATTTTGTTTTAAATTTGTGTTATAGTTTTTTACTAGCTGCATTGCCCGGTCCACCATGAAATTAAAAATTGTGTCAATGACGTATATTCAACAATCTGGCTTAAATAAAAGAAAAAAAAAATCATGCAAAATTTCCCTTCCAAACAATGACGACAGATATTAAAATACTTTTAAGGAATCAAAATGAGAAAGATGGATTTAAAAAGCGTAACCATGGAAACACAAGATAAAATAATTTTTAAAATGAGAAAGATGGAAAGAAACATTGGATTCAGAAGTAGAAAAGTAAAATAAAATGGTTAAAAACTTGAATAGAGAACAGATATTTGAACTTCATTTAATTCGCTTGTAACTTTTTTTCTAATGGAAATAGAGGGTCAAACTTTCGATCATAGGTCGAGTTAGATCTGGAGTAAAAAAAGCAGCTTTTTTGAATGGTGTCAAAAAGAATACTGTGGGACCATTCCATCACTTTTTATTGAGAGATTTATTGAAGAAAGTAGTGACTAAATTTCAGCTAAGCCTAATAAAATTCGAGCTAAAAACGCCTATAACTCCCACTGTAACAAAGTTACAGTATTGGAACAAGTTGCGTAGAACGCGGAAAATTCTACCCTTTCTATCGATATGCAATAATAATATGTGCAAGCAATTTTTCACCCCCATATTCGAGATTTTACGTGAAAATTGGGCCTAAATTGGAATAAAAAAAGAACTATTCATCGATTTTTTTTTCGAACAGGTCTGCAAACCTTCTCAGGACTTAAAGGAGTAAAGTGTGAAAATTTCAGCGAAATAGGCCGTGTATTTCTCGAGTTTTGCGAGTTCAAACACACAGACGCTTTTTGGAGACTTCATTTTATATTATGTAGAGATACACTCAGCCTTTCTTAAGATTCTCTCCTGCCCCTAGCTAGACTCGCTCCACAGGTTGAGAACCGCTGGTCCATTATGCAGGGGTTGAAGTTCTAAATGGACA